>NW_026543251.1:0-39737 GCF_028750875.1 Macrosteles quadrilineatus | reverse complement strand
AAAAAACCTGTGAGTATTTATTTGCATATTATCCTTCCTATAATATTATTATATATGTATTATTAATAACAAAAACATTATTAAAAAGTGTTCATTCATATATAATTATTATTATAAAAATATTATAAAATATGTATTTATATTATGATCAAAAACATTTATATATATTTATTTGTATATTATCCTTCCTATAATATTATTATATATGTATTATTAATAACAAAAACATTATTCAAAAGTGTTTATTCATATATAATTATTATTATAAAAATATTATAAAATATGTATTTATATTATGATCAAAAACATTTATATATATATTTATTTGTATATTATCCTTCCTATAATATTATTATATATGTATTATTAATAACAAAAACATCATTAAAAAGTGTTCATTCATATATAATTATTTTTATATAAAAATTATAAAATATGTATTTATATTATGATAAAAAAAAACCTGTCAATATTTAATTGCATATTATCCTTACTATAATATTAATATATATGTATTATTATTATTAAAAACATTATTAAAAAGTGTTCATTCATATATAATTATAATTATAAAAATATTATAAAATATGTATTTATATTATGATCAAAAACATTTTTATATATTTATTTGTATATTATCTTTCCTATAATATTATTATATATGTATTATTCATAACAAAAACATTATTAAAAAGTGTTCATTCATATATAATTATAATTATAAAAAAACTTTAAACTATGTATTTATATTATGATCAAAAAAACCTGTCAATATTTATTTTCATATTATCGTTTCTATAATATTATTATATTTGTATTATTAATTACAAAAACATTACTAAAAAGTGTTCATTCATATATAATTATTATTATAAAAATATTATAAAATATGTATTTATATTATGATAAAAAAAAACTGTGAATATTTATTTGCATATTATCCTTCCTATAATATTATTATATATGTATTATTAATTACAAAAACATCATTAAAAAGTGTTCATTCATATATAATTATTATTATAAAAATATTATAAAATATGTATTTATATTATGATCAAAAACATTTATATATATTTATTTGTATATTATCCTTCCTATAATATTATTATATATGTATTATTAATAACAAAAACATTATTCAAAAGTATTCATTCATATAAAATTATTATTATAAAAATATTAAAAATATGTATTTATATTATGATCAAAAACATTTATATATATTTATTTGTATATTATCCTTCCTATAATATTATTATATATGTATTATTAATTACAAAAACATCATTAAAAAGTGTTCATTCATATATAATTATTTTTATATAAAAATTTTAAAATATGTATTTATATTATGATAAAAAAAACCTGTCAATATTTAATTGCTATTATCCTTACTATAATATTAATATATATGTATTATTATTATTAAAAACATTATTAAAAAGTGTTCATTCATATATAATTATAATTATAAAAATATTATAAAATATGTATTTATATTATGATCAAAAACATTTATATATATTTATTTGTATATTATCCTTCCTATAATATTATTATATATGTATTATTCATAACAAAAACATTATTAAAAAGTGTTCATTCATATATTATTATTATTATAAAAATATTATAAAATATGTATTTATATTATGATCAAAAACATTTATATATATTTATTTGTATATTATCCTTCCTATAATATTATTATATATGTATTATTCATAACAAAAACATTATTAAAAAGTGTTCATTCATATATAATTATAATTATAAAAAAACTTTAAACTATGTATTTATATTATGATCAAAAAAACCTGTCAATATTTATTTGCATATTATCGTTTCTATAATATTATTATATTTGTATTATTAATTACAAAAAAAATACTAAAAAGTGTTCATTCATATATAATTATTATTATAAAAAAACTTTAAACTATGTATTTATATTATGATCAAAAAAACCTGTGAATATTTATTTGCATATTATCCTTCCTATAATATTATTATATATGTATTATTAATAACAAATCATTATTAAAAAGTGTTCATTCATATATAATTATTATTATAAAAATATTATAAAATATGTATTTATATTATGATCAAAAACATTTATATATATTTATTTGTATATTATCCTTCCTATAATATTATTATATATGTATTATTAATAACAAAAACATTATTCAAAAGTGTTTATTCATATATAATTATTATTATAAAAATATTATAAAATATGTATTTATATTATGATCAAAAACATTTATATATATATTTATTTGTATATTATCCTTCCTATAATATTATTATATATGTATTATTCATAACAAAAACATTATTAAAAAGTGTTCATTCATATATAATTATAATTATAAAAAAACTTTAAACTATGTATTTATATTATGATCAAAAAAACCTGTCAATATGTATTTGCATATTATCGTTTCTATAATATTATTATATTCGTATTATTAATTACAAAAACATTACTAAAAAGTGTTCATTCATATATAATTATTATTATAAAAAAACTTTAAACTATGTATTTATATTATGATCAAAAAAACCTTTCTATATTTATTTCCATATTATCGTTTCTATAATATTATTATATTTGTATTATTAATTACAAAAACATTACTAAAAAGTGTTCATTCATATATAATTATTATTATAAAAATATTATAAAATATGTATTTATATTATGATAAAAAAAACTGTGAATATTTATTTGCATATTATCCTTCCTATAATATTATTATATATGTATTATTAATTACAAAAACATCATTAAAAAGTGTTCATTCATATATAATTATTATTATAAAAATATTATAAAATATGTATTTATATTATGATCAAAAACATTTATATATATTTATTTGTATATTATCCTTCCTATAATATTATTATATATGTATTATTAATAACAAAAACATTATTCAAAAGTATTCATTCATATAAAATTATTATTATAAAAATATTAAAAATATGTATTTATATTATGATCAAAAACATTTATATATATTTATTTGTATATTATCCTTCCTATAATATTATTATATATGTATTATTAATTACAAAAACATCATTAAAAAGTGTTCATTCATATATAATTATTTTTATATAAAAATTTTAAAATATGTATTTATATTATGATAAAAAAAACCTGTCAATATTTAATTGCATATTATCCTTACTATAATATTAATATATATGTATTATTATTATTAAAAACATTATTAAAAAGTGTTTATTCATATATAATTATAATTATAAAAATATTATAAAATATGTATTTATATTATGATCAAAAACATTTATATATATTTATTTGTATATTATCCTTCCTATAATATTATTATATATGTATTATTAATAACAAAAACATTATTAAAAAGTGTTCATTCATATATAATTATTATTATAAAAATATTATAAAATATGTATTTATATTATGATCAAAAACATTTATATATATTTATTTGTATATTATCCTTCCTATAATATTATTATATATGTATTATTTATAACAAAAACATTATTAAAAAGTGTTCATTCATATATTATTATTATTATAAAAATATTATAAAATATGTATTTATATTATGATCAAAAACATTTATATATATTTATTTGTATATTATCCTTCCTATAATATTATTATATATGTATTATTCATAACAAAAACATTATTAAAAAGTGTTCATTCATATATAATTATAATTATAAAAAAACTTTAAACTATGTATTTATATTATGATCAAAAAAACCTGTCAATATTTATTTGCATATTATCGTTTCTATAATATTATTATATTTGTATTATTAATTACAAAAAAATTACTAAAAAGTGTTCATTCATATATAATTATTATTATAAAAAAACTTTCAACTATGTATTTATATTATGATCAAAAAAACCTGTGAGTATTTATTTGCATATTATCCTTCCTATAATATTATTATATATGTATTATTAATAACAAAAACATTATTAAAAAGTGTTCATTCATATATAATTATTATTATAAAAATATTATAAAATATGTATTTATATTATGATCAAAAACATTTATATATATTTATTTGTATATTATCCTTCCTATAATATTATTATATATGTATTATTAATAACAAAAACATTATTCAAAAGTGTTTATTCATATATAATTATTATTATAAAAATATTATAAAATATGTATTTATATTATGATCAAAAACATTTATATATATATTTATTTGTATATTATCCTTCCTATAATATTATTATATATGTATTATTAATAACAAAAACATCATTAAAAAGTGTTCATTCATATATAATAATTTTTATATAAAAATTATAAAATATGTATTTATATTATGATAAAAAAAACCTGTCAATATTTAATTGCATATTATCCTTACTATAATATTAATATATATGTATTATTATTATTAAAAACATTATTAAAAAGTGTTCATTCATATATAATTATAATTATAAAAATATTATAAAATATGTATTTATATTATGATCAAAAACATTTTTATATATTTATTTGTATATTATCTTTCCTATAATATTATTATATATGTATTATTCATAACAAAAACATTATTAAAAAGTGTTCATTCATATATAATTATAATTATAAAAAACTTTAAACTATGTATTTATATTATGATCAAAAAAACCTGTCAATATTTATTTTCATATTATCGTTTCTATAATATTATTATATTTGTATTATTAATTACAAAAACATTACTAAAAAGTGTTCATTCATATATAATTATTATTATAAAAATATTATAAAATATGTATTTATATTATGATAAAAAAAACTGTGAATATTTATTTGCATATTATCCTTCCTATAATATTATTATATATGTATTATTAATTACAAAAACATCATTAAAAAGTGTTCATTCATATATAATTATTATTATAAAAATATTATAAAATATGTATTTATATTATGATCAAAAACATTTATATATATTTATTTGTATATTATCCTTCCTATAATATTATTATATTTGTATTATTAATTACAAAAACATTACTAAAAAGTGTTCATTCATATATAATTATTATTATAAAAAACTTTAAAATATGTATTTATATTATGATAAAAAAACCTGTGAATATTTATTTGCATATTATCCTTCCTATAATATTATTATATATGTATTATTAATTACAAAAACATCATTAAAAATTGTTCATTCATATATAATTATTTTTATATAAAAATTTTAAAATATGTATTTATAATATGATAAAAAAAACCTGTCAATATTTAATTGCATATTATCCTTACTATAATATTAATATATATGTATTATTATTATTAAAAACATTATTAAAAAGTGTTTATTCATATATAATTATAATTATAAAAATATTATAAAATATGTATTTATATTATGATCAAAAACATTTATATATATTTATTTGTATATTATCCTTCCTATAATATTATTATATATGTATTATTAATAACAAAAACATTATTAAAAAGTGTTCATTCATATATAATTATTATTATAAAAATATTATAAAATATGTATTTATATTATGATCAAAAACATTTATATATATTTATTTGTATATTATCCTTCCTATAATATTATTATATATGTATTATTCATAACAAAAACATTATTAAAAAGTGTTCATTCATATATTATTATTATTATAAAAATATTATAAAATATGTATTTATATTATGATCAAAAACATTTAAATATATTTATTTGTATATTATCCTTCCTATAATATTATTATATATGTATTATTCATAACAAAAACATTATTAAAAAGTGTTCATTCATATATAATTATAATTATAAAAAAACTTTAAACTATGTATTTATATTATGATCAAAAAAACCTGTCAATATTTATTTGCATATTATCGTTTCTATAATATTATTATATTTGTATTATTAATTACAAAAAAATTACTAAAAAGTGTTCATTCATATATAATTATTATTATAAAAAAACTTTCAACTATGTATTTATATTATGATCAAAAAAACCTGTGAGTATTTATTTGCATATTATCCTTCCTATAATATTATTATATATGTATTATTAATAACAAAAACATTATTAAAAAGTGTTCATTCATATATAATTATTATTATAAAAATATTATAAAATATGTATTTATATTATGATCAAAAACATTTATATATATTTATTTGTATATTATCCTTCCTATAATATTATTATATATGTATTATTAATAACAAAAACATTATTCAAAAGTGTTTATTCATATATAATTATTATTATAAAAATATTATAAAATATGTATTTATATTATGATCAAAAACATTTATATATATATTTATTTGTATATTATCCTTCCTATAATATTATTATATATGTATTATTAATAACAAAAACATCATTAAAAAGTGTTCATTCATATATAATTATTTTTATATAAAAATTATAAAATATGTATTTATATTATGATAAAAAAAAACCTGTCAATATTTAATTGCATATTATCCTTACTATAATATTAATATATATGTATTATTATTATTAAAAACATTATTAAAAAGTGTTCATTCATATATAATTATAATTATAAAAATATTATAAAATATGTATTTATATTATGATCAAAAACATTTTTATATATTTATTTGTATATTATCTTTCCTATAATATTATTATATATGTATTATTCATAACAAAAACATTATTAAAAAGTGTTCATTCATATATAATTATAATTATAAAAAAACTTTAAACTATGTATTTATATTATGATCAAAAAAACCTGTCAATATTTATTTTCATATTATCGTTTCTATAATATTATTATATTTGTATTATTAATTACAAAAACATTACTAAAAAGTGTTCATTCATATATAATTATTATTATAAAAATATTATAAAATATGTATTTATATTATGATAAAAAAAAACTGTGAATATTTATTTGCATATTATCCTTCCTATAATATTATTATATATGTATTATTAATTACAAAAACATCATTAAAAAGTGTTCATTCATATATAATTATTATTATAAAAATATTATAAAATATGTATTTATATTATGATCAAAAACATTTATATATATTTATTTGTATATTATCCTTCCTATAATATTATTATATATGTATTATTAATAACAAAAACATTATTCAAAAGTATTCATTCATATAAAATTATTATTATAAAAATATTAAAAATATGTATTTATATTATGATCAAAACATTTATATATATTTATTTGTATATTATCCTTCCTATAATATTATTATATATGTATTATTAATTACAAAAACATCATTAAAAAGTGTTCATTCATATATAATTATTTTTATATAAAAATTTTAAAATATGTATTTATATTATGATAAAAAAAACCTGTCAATATTTAATTGCTATTATCCTTACTATAATATTAATATATATGTATTATTATTATTAAAAACATTATTAAAAAGTGTTCATTCATATATAATTATAATTATAAAAATATTATAAAATATGTATTTATATTATGATCAAAAACATTTATATATATTTATTTGTATATTATCCTTCCTATAATATTATTATATATGTATTATTCATAACAAAAACATTATTAAAAAGTGTTCATTCATATATTATTATTATTATAAAAATATTATAAAATATGTATTTATATTATGATCAAAAACATTTATATATATTTATTTGTATATTATCCTTCCTATAATATTATTATATATGTATTATTCATAACAAAAACATTATTAAAAAGTGTTCATTCATATATAATTATAATTATAAAAAAACTTTAAACTATGTATTTATATTATGATCAAAAAAACCTGTCAATATTTATTTGCATATTATCGTTTCTATAATATTATTATATTTGTATTATTAATTACAAAAAAATTACTAAAAAGTGTTCATTCATATATAATTATTATTATAAAAAAACTTTAAACTATGTATTTATATTATGATCAAAAAAACCTGTGAATATTTATTTGCATATTATCCTTCCTATAATATTATTATATATGTATTATTAATTACAAAAACATTACTAAAAAGTGTTCATTCATATATAATTATTATTATAAAAATATTATAAAATATGTATTTATATTATGATAAAAAAAACTGTGAATATTTATTTGCATATTATCCTTCCTATAATATTATTATATATGTATTATTAATTACAAAAACATCATTAAAAAGTGTTCATTCATATATAATTATTATTATAAAAATATTATAAAATATGTATTTATATTATGATCAAAAACATTTATATATATTTATTTGTATATTATCCTTCCTATAATATTATTATATATGTATTATTAATAACAAAAACATTATTCAAAAGTATTCATTCATATAAAATTATTATTATAAAAATATTAAAAATATGTATTTATATTATGATCAAAAACATTTATATATATTTATTTGTATATTATCCTTCCTATAATATTATTATATATGTATTATTAATTACAAAAACATCATTAAAAAGTGTTCATTCATATATAATTATTTTTATATAAAAATTTTAAAATATGTATTTATATTATGATAAAAAAAACCTGTCAATATTTAATTGCATATTATCCTTACTATAATATTAATATATATGTATTATTATTATTAAAAACATTATTAAAAAGTGTTTATTCATATATAATTATAATTATAAAAATATTATAAAATATGTATTTATATTATGATCAAAAACATTTATATATATTTATTTGTATATTATCCTTCCTATAATATTATTATATATGTATTATTAATAACAAAAACATTATTAAAAAGTGTTCATTCATATATAATTATTATTATAAAAATATTATAAAATATGTATTTATATTATGATCAAAAACATTTATATATATTTATTTGTATATTATCCTTCCTATAATATTATTATATATGTATTATTTATAACAAAAACATTATTAAAAAGTGTTCATTCATATATTATTATTATTATAAAAATATTATAAAATATGTATTTATATTATGATCAAAAACATTTATATATATTTATTTGTATATTATCCTTCCTATAATATTATTATATATGTATTATTCATAACAAAAACATTATTAAAAAGTGTTCATTCATATATAATTATAATTATAAAAAAACTTTAAACTATGTATTTATATTATGATCAAAAAACCTGTCAATATTTATTTGCATATTATCGTTTCTATAATATTATTATATTTGTATTATTAATTACAAAAAAATTACTAAAAAGTGTTCATTCATATATAATTATTATTATAAAAAAACTTTCAACTATGTATTTATATTATGATCAAAAAAACCTGTGAGTATTTATTTGCATATTATCCTTCCTATAATATTATTATATATGTATTATTAATAACAAAAACATTATTAAAAAGTGTTCATTCATATATAATTATTATTATAAAAATATTATAAAATATGTATTTATATTATGATCAAAAACATTTATATATATTTATTTGTATATTATCCTTCCTATAATATTATTATATATGTATTATTAATAACAAAAACATTATTCAAAAGTGTTTATTCATATATAATTATTATTATAAAAATATTATAAAATATGTATTTATATTATGATCAAAAACATTTATATATATATTTATTTGTATATTATCCTTCCTATAATATTATTATATATGTATTATTAATAACAAAAACATCATTAAAAAGTGTTCATTCATATATAATTATTTTTATATAAAAATTATAAAATATGTATTTATATTATGATAAAAAAAACCTGTCAATATTTAATTGCATATTATCCTTACTATAATATTAATATATATGTATTATTATTATTAAAAACATTATTAAAAAGTGTTCATTCATATATAATTATAATTATAAAAATATTATAAAATATGTATTTATATTATGATCAAAAACATTTTTATATATTTATTTGTATATTATCTTTCCTATAATATTATTATATATGTATTATTCATAACAAAAACATTATTAAAAAGTGTTCATTCATATATAATTATAATTATAAAAAACTTTAAACTATGTATTTATATTATGATCAAAAAAACCTGTCAATATTTATTTTCATATTATCGTTTCTATAATATTATTATATTTGTATTATTAATTACAAAAACATTACTAAAAAGTGTTCATTCATATATAATTATTATTATAAAAATATTATAAAATATGTATTTATATTATGATAAAAAAAACTGTGAATATTTATTTGCATATTATCCTTCCTATAATATTATTATATATGTATTATTAATTACAAAAACATCATTAAAAAGTGTTCATTCATATATAATTATTATTATAAAAATATTATAAAATATGTATTTATATTATGATCAAAAACATTTATATATATTTATTTGTATATTATCCTTCCTATAATATTATTATATATGTATTATTAATAACAAAAACATTATTCAAAAGTATTCATTCATATAAAATTATTATTATAAAAATATTAAAAATATGTATTTATATTATGATCAAAAACATTTATATATATTTATTTGTATATTATCCTTCCTATAATATTATTATATTTGTATTATTAATTACAAAAACATTACTAAAAAGTGTTCATTCATATATAATTATTATTATAAAAAACTTTAAAATATGTATTTATATTATGATAGAAAAACCTGTGAATATTTATTTGCATATTATCCTTCCTATAATATTATTATATATGTATTATTAATTACAAAAACATCATTAAAAATTGTTCATTCATATATAATTATTTTTATATAAAAATTTTAAAATATGTATTTATAATATGATAAAAAAAACCTGTCAATATTTAATTGCATATTATCCTTACTATAATATTAATATATATGTATTATTATTATTAAAATCATTATTAAAAAGTGTTCATCATATATAATTATAATTATAAAAATATTATAAAATATGTATTTATATTATGATCAAAAACATTTATATATATTTATTTGTATATTATCCTTCCTATAATATTATTATATATGTATTATTAATAACAAAAACATTATTAAAAAGTGTTCATTCATATATAATTATTATTATAAAAATATTATAAAATATGTATTTATATTATGATCAAAAACATTTATATATATTTATTTGTATATTATCCTTCCTATAATATTATTATATATGTATTATTCATAACAAAAACATTATTAAAAAGTGTTCATTCATATATAATTATAATTATAAAAAAACTTTAAACTATGTTTTTATATTATGATCAAAAAAACCTGTCAATATTTATTTGCATATTATCGTTTCTATAATATTATTATATTTGTATTATTAATTACAAAAACATTACTAAAAAGTGTTCATTCATATATTATTATTATTATAAAAAACTTTAAAATATGTATTTATATTATGATAAAAAAACCTGTGAATATTTATTTGCATATTATCCTTCCTATAATATTATTATATATGTATTATTAATAACAAAAACATTATTAAAAAGTGTTCATTCATATATAATTATTATTATAAAAATATTATAAAATATGTATTTTTATTATGATCAAAAACATTTATATATATTTATTTGTATATTATCCTTCCTATAATATTAGTATATATGTATTATTAATAACAAAAACATTATTCAAAAGTGTTCATTCATATATAATTATTATTATAAAAATATTATAAAATATGTATTTATATTATGATCAAAAACATTTATATATATTTATTTGTATATTATCCTTCCTATAATATTATTATATATGTATTATTCATAACAAAAACATTATTAAAAAGTGTTCATTCATATATAATTATAATTATAAAAAAACTTTAAACTATGTATTTATATTATGATCAAAAAAACCTGTCAATATTTATTTTCATATTATCGTTTCTATAATATTATTATATTTGTATTATTAATTACAAAAACATTACTAAAAAGTGTTCATTCATATATAATTATTATTATAAAAAACTTTAAAATATGTATTTATATTATGATAAAAAAAACCTGTGAATATTTATTTGCATATTATCCTTCCTATAATATTATTATATATGTATTATTAATAACAAAAACATTATTAAAAAGTGTTCATTCATATATAATTATTATTATAAAAATATTATAAAATATGTTTTTATATTATGATCAAAAACATTTATATATATTTATTTGTATATTATCCTTCCTATAATATTATTATATATGTATTATTCATAACAAAAACATTATTAAAAAGTGTTCATTCATATATTATTATTATTATAAAAATATTATAAAATATGTATTTATATTATGATCAAAAACATTTATATATATTTATTTGTATATTATCCTTCCTATAATATTATTATATATGTATTATTCATAACAAAAACATTATTAAAAAGTGTTCATTCATATATAATTATAATTATAAAAAAACTTTAAACTATGTATTTATATTATGATAAAAAAAAACTGTCAATATTTATTTGCATATTATCGTTTCTATAATATTATTATATTTGTATTATTAATTACAAAAACATTACTAAAAGTGTTCATTCATATATTATTATTATTATAAAAAACTTTAAAATATGTATTTATATTATGATAAAAAACCTGTGAATATTTATTTGCATATTATCCTTCCTATAATATTATTATATATGTATTATTAATAACAAAAACATTATTAAAAAGTGTTCATTCATATATAATTATTATTATAAAAATATTATAAAATATGTTTTTATATTATGATCAAAAACATTTATATATATTTATTTCTATATTATCCTTCCTATAATATTATAATATATGTATTATTCATAACAAAAACATTATTAAAAAGTGTTCATTCATATATAATTATTATTATAAAAATATTATAAAATATGTATTTTTATTATGATCAAAAACATTTATATATATTTATTTGTATATTATCCTTCCTATAATATTAGTATATATGTATTATTAATAACAAAAACATTATTCAAAAGTGTTCATTCATATATAATTATTATTATAAAAATATTATAAAATATGTATTTATATTATGATCAAAAACATTTATATATATTTATTTGTATATTATCCTTCCTATAATATTATTATATATGTATTATTCATAACAAAAACATTATTAAAAAGTGTTCATTCATATATAATTATAATTATAAAAAAACTTTAAACTATGTATTTATATTATGATCAAAAAAACCTGTCAATATTTATTTTCATATTATCGTTTCTATAATATTATTATATTTGTATTATTAATTACAAAAACATAACTAAAAAGTGTTCATTCATATATAATTATTATTATAAAAAACTTTAAAATATGTATTTATATTATGATAAAAAAAACCTGTGAATATTTATTTGCATATTATCCTTCCTATAATATTATTATATATGTATTATTAATAACAAAAACATTATTAAAAAGTGTTCATTCATATATAATTATTATTATAAAAATTTTATAAAATATGTTTTTATATTATGATCAAAAACATTTATATATATTTATTTCTATATTATCCTTCCTATAATATTATAATATATGTATTATTCATAACAAAAACATTATTAAAAAGTGTTCATTCATATATTATTATTATTATAAAATATTATAAAATATGTATTTATATTATGATCAAAAACATTTATATATATTTATTTGTATATTATCCTTCCTATAATATTATTATATATGTATTATTCATAACAAAAACATTATTAAAAAGTGTTCATTCATATATAATTATAATTATAAAAAAACTTTAAACTATGTATTTATATTATGATCAAAAAAACCTGTCAATATTTATTTGCATATTATCGTTTCTATAATATTATTATATTTGTATTATTAATTACAAAAACATTACTAAAAAGTGTTCATTCATATAAAATTATTATTATAAAAAAACTTTAAACTATGTATTTATATTATGATCAAAAAAACCTGTCAATATTTATTTGCATATTATCGTTTCTATAATATTATTATATTTGTATTATTAATTACAAACACATTACTAAAAAGTGTTCATTCATATATAATTATTATTATAAAAAACTTTAAAATATGTATTTATATTATGATAAAAAAAACCTGTCAATATTTAATTGCATATTATCCTTCCTATAATATTAATATATATGTATTATTATTATTAAAACATTATTAAAAAGTGTTCATTCATATATAATTATAATTATAAAAATATTATAAAATATGTATTTATATTATGATCAAAAACATTTATATATATTTATTTGTATATTATCCTTCCTATAATATTATTATATATGTATTATTAATAACAAAAACATTATTCAAAAGTGTTCATTCATATATAATTATTATTATAAAAATATTATAAAATATGTATTTATATTATGATCAAAAACATTTATATATATTATTTGTATATTATCCTTCCTATAATATTATTATATATGTATTATTAATAACAAAAACATCATTAAAAAGTGTTCATTCATATATAATTATTTTTATAAAAAAATTTTAAAATATGTATTTATATTATGATAAAAAAAACCTGTCAATATTTTATTGCATATTATCCTTATTATAATATTAATATATATGTATTATTATTATTAAAAACATTATTAAAAAGTGTTCATTCATATATAATTATAATTATAAAAATATTATAAAATATGTATTTATATTATGATCAAAAACATTTATATATATTTATTTGTATATTATCCTTCCTATAATATTATTATATATGTATTATTCATAACAAAAACATTATTAAAAAGTGTTCATTCATATATAATTATAATTATAAAAAAACTTTAAACTATGTATTTATATTATGATCAAAAAAACCTGTCAATATTTATTTGCATATTATCGTTTCTATAATATTATTATATTTGTATTATTAATTACAAAAACATTACTAAAAAGTGTTCATTCATATATAATTATTATTATAAAAAAACTTTAAACTATGTAATTATATTATGATCAAAAAAACTTGTCAATATTTATTTGCATATTATCGTTTCTATAATATTATTATATTTGTATTATTAATTACAAAAACATTACTGAAAAGTGTTCATTCATATATTATTATTATTATAAAAAACTTTAAAATATGTATTTATATTATGATAAAAAAACCTGTGAATATTTATTTGCATATTATCCTTCCTATAATATTATTATATATGTATTATTAATAACAAAAACATTATTAAAAAGTGTTCATTCATATTTAATTATTATTATAAAAATATTATAAAATATGTATTTATATTATGATGAAAAACATTTATATATATTTATTTGTATATTATCCTTCCTAAAATATTATTATATATGTATTATTAATAACAAAAACATTATTCAAAAGTGTTCATTCATATATAATTATTATTATAAAAATATTATAAAATATGTATTTATATTATGATCAAAAACATTTATATATATTTATTTGTATATTATCCTTCCTATAATATTATTATACATGTATTATTCATAACAAAAACATCATTAAAAAGTGTTCATTCATATATAATTATTTTTATATAAAAATTATAAAATATGTATTTATATTATGATAAAAAAAACCTGTCAATATTTAATTGCATATTATCCTTACTATAATATTAATATATATGTATTATTATTATTAAAAACATTATTAAAAAGTGTTCATTCATATATAATTATAATTATAAAAATATTATAAAATATGTATTTATATTATGATCAAAAACATTTTTATATATTTATTTGTATATTATCCTTCCTATAATATTATTATATATGTATTATTCATAACAAAAACATTATTAAAAAGTGTTCATTCATATATAATTATAATTATAAAAAACTTTAAACTATGTATTTATATTATGATCAAAAAAACCTGTCAATATTTATTTGCATATTATTGTTTCTTTAATATTATTATATTTGTATTATTAATTACAAAAACATTACTAAAAAGTGTTCATTCATATATAATTATTATTATAAAAAGATTTAAAATATGTATTTATATTATGATAAAAAAAACCTGTCAATATTTAATTGCATATTATCCTTCCTATAATATTAATATATATGTATTATTATTATTAAAAACAATATTAAAAAGTGTTCATTCATATATAATTATAATTATAAAAAATATTATAAAATATGTATTTATATTATGATCAAAAACATTTATATATATTTATTTGTATATTATCCTTCCTATAATATTATTATATATGTATTATTAATAACAAAAACATTATTCAAAAGTGTTCATTCATATATAATTATTATTATAAAAATATTATAAAATATGTATTTATATTATGATCAAAAACATGTATATATATTTATTTGTATATTATCCTTCCTATAATATTATTATATATGTATTATTAATAACAAAAACATCATTAAAAAGTGTTCATTCATATATAATTATTTTTATGTAAAAATTATAAAATATGTATTTATATTATGATAAAAAAAACCTGTCAATATTTAATTGCATATTATCCTTACTATAATATTAATATATATGTATTATTATTATTAAAAACATTATTAAAAAGTGTTCATTCATATATAATTATAATTATAAAAATATTATAAAATATGTATTTATATTATGATCAAAAACATTTATATATATTTATTTGTATATTATCCTTCCTATAATATTATTATATATGTATTATTCATAACAAAAACATTATTAAAAAGTGTTCATTCATATATAATTATAATTATAAAAAAACTTTAAACTATGTATTTATATTATGATCAAAAAAACCTGTCAATATTTATTTGCATATTATCGTTTCTATAATATTATTATATTTGTATTATTAATTACAAAAACATTACTAAAAAGTGTTCATTCATATATAATTATTATTATAAAAAAACTTTAAACTATGTATTTATACTATGATCAAAAAAACCTGTCAATATTTATTTGCATATTATCGTTTCTATAATATTATTATATTTGTATTATTAATTACAAAAACATTACTAAAAAGTGTTCATTCATATATTATTATTATTATAAAAAACTTTAAAATATGTATTTATATTATGATAAAAAAACCTGTGAATATTTATTTGCATATTATCCTTTCTATAATATTATTATATATGTATTATTAATAACAAAAACATTATTAAAAAGTGTTCATTCATATATAATTATTATTATAAAAATATTATAAAATATGTATTTATATTATGATCAAAAACATTTATATATATTTATTTGTATATTATCCTTCCTAAAATATTATTATATATGTATTATTAATAACAAAAACATTATTCAAAAGTGTTCATTCATATATAATTATTATTATAAAAATATTATAAAATATGTATTTATATTATGATCAAAAACATTTATATATATTTATTTGTATATTATCCTTCCTATAATATTATTATATATGTATTATTCATAACAAAAACATCATTAAAAAGTGTTCATTCATATATAATTATTTTTATATAAAAATTATAAAATATGTATTTATATTATGATAAAAAAAACCTGTCAATATTTAATTGCATATTATCCTTACTATAATATTAATATATATGTATTATTATTATTAAAAACATTATTAAAAAGTGTTCATTCATATATAATCATAATTATAAAAATATTATAAAATATGTATTTATATTATGATCAAAAACATTTTTATATATTTATTTGTATATTATCCATTCTATAATATTATTATATATGTATTATTCATAACAAAAACATTATTAAAAAGTGTTCATTCATATATAATTATAATTATAAAAAAACTTTAAACTATGTATTTATATTATGATCAAAAAACCTGTCAATATTTATTTGCATATTATCGTTTCTATAATATTATTATATTTGTATTATTAATTACAAAAACATTACTAAAAAGTGTTCATTCATATATAATTATTATTATAAAAAAACTTTAAACTATGTATTTATATTATGTTCAAAAAAACCTGTCAATATCTATTTGCATATTATCGTTTCTATAATATTATTATATTTGTATTATTAATTACAAAAACATTACTAAAAAGTGTTCATTCATATATAATTATTATTATAAAAAACTTTAAAATATGTATTTATATTATGATAAAAAAACCTGTGAATATTTATTTGCATATTATCCTTCCTATAATATTATTATATATGTATTATTAATAACAAAAACATTATTAAAAAGTGTTCATTCATATATAATTATTATTATAAAAATATTATAAAATATGTATTTATATTATGATCAAAAACATTTATATATATTTATTTGTATATTATCCTTCCTATAATATTATTATAAATGTATTATTAATAACAAAAACATTATTAAAAAGTGTTCATTCATATATTATTATTATTATAAAAATATTATAAAATATGTATTTATATTATGATCAAAAACATTTATATATATTTATTTGTATATTATCCATTCTATAATATTATTATATATGTATTATTCATAACAAAAACATTATTAAAAAGTGTTCATTTATATATAATTATAATTATAAAAAAACTTTAAACTATGTATTTATATTATGATCAAAAAACCTGTCAATATTTATTTGCATATTATCGTTTCTATAATATTATTATATTTGTATTATTAATTACAAAAACATTACTAAAAAGTGTTCATTCATATATAATTATTATAAAAAAACTTTAAACTATGTATTTATATTATGTTCAAAAAAACCTGTCAATATCTATTTGCATATTATCGTTTCTATAATATTATTATATTTGTATTATTAATTACAAAAACATTACTAAAAGTGTTCATTCATATATAGTTATTATTATAAAAAACTTTAAAATATGTATTTATATTATGATAAAAAAAAACTGTGAATATTTATTGCATATTATCCTTCCTATAATATTATTATATATGTATTATTAATTACAAAAACATCATTAAAAAGTGTTCATTCATATATAATTATTATTATAAAAATATTATAAAATATGTATTTAAATTATGATCAAAAACATTTATATATATTTATTTGTATATTATCCTTCCTATAATATTATTATATATGTATTATTAATAACAAAAACATTATTCAAAAGTGTTCATTCATATAAAATTATTATTATAAAAATATTATAAAATATGTATTTATATTATGATCAAAAACATTTATATATATTTATTTGTATATTATCCTTCCTATAATATTATTATATATGTATTATTAATAACAAAAACATCATTAAAAAGTGTTCATTCATATATAATTATTTTATATAAAAATTTTAAAATATGTATTTATATTATGATAAAAAAACCTGTCAATATTTAATTGCATATTATCCTTACTATAATATTAATATATATGTATTATTATTATTAAAAACATTATTAAAAAGTGTTCATTCATATATAATTATAATTATAAAAATATTATAAAATATGTATTTATATTATGATCAAAAACATTTATATATATTTATTTGTATATTATCCTTCCTATAATATTATTATATATGTATTATTAATAACAAAAACATTATTAAAAAGTGTTCATTCATATATAATTATTATTATAAAAATATTATAAAATATGTATTTATATTATGATCAAAAACATTTATATATATTTATTTGTATATTATCCTTCCTATAATATTATTATATATGTATTATTCATAACAAAAACATTATTAAAAAGTGTTCATTCATATATAATTATTATTATAAAAATATTATAAAATATGTATTTATATTATGATCAAAAACATTTATATATATTTATTTGTATATTATCCTTCCTATAATATTATTATATATGTATTATTCATAACAAAAACATTATTAAAAAGTGTTCATTCATATATAATTATAATTATAAAAAAACTTTAAACTATGTATTTATATTATGATCAAAAAAACCTGTCAATATGTATTTGCATATTATCGTTTCTATAATATTATTATATTTGTATTATTAATTACAAAAACATTACTAAAAAGTGTTCATTCATATATAATTATTATTATAAAAAAACTTTAAACTATGTATTTATATTATGATCAAAAAAACCTTTCAATATTTATTTCCATATTATCGTTTCTATAATATTATTATATTTGTATTATTAATTACAAAAACATTACTAAAAAGTGTTCATTCATATATAATTATTATTATAAAAATATTATAAAATATGTATTTATATTATGATAAAAAAAACTGTGAATATTTATTTGCATATTATCCTTCCTATAATATTATTATATATGTATTATTAATAACAAAAACATTATTCAAAAGTATTCATTCATATAAAATTATTATTATAAAAATATTAAAAATATGTATTTATATTATGATCAAAAACATTTATATATATTTATTTGTATATTATCCTTCCTATAATATTATTATATATGTATTATTAATTACAAAAACATCATTAAAAAGTGTTCATTCATATATAATTATTTTTATATAAAAATTTTAAAATATGTATTTATATTATGATAAAAAAAAACCTGTCAATATTTAATTGCATATTATCCTTACTATAATATTAATATATATGTATTATTATTATTAAAAACATTATTAAAAAGTGTTCATTCATATATAATTATAATTATAAAAATATTATAAAATATGTATTTATATTATGATCAAAAACATTTTTATATATTTATTTGTATATTATCTTTCCTATAATATTATTATATATGTATTATTAATAACAAAAACATTATTAAAAAGTGTTCATTCATATATAATTATTATTATAAAAATATTATAAAATATGTATTTATATTATGATCAAAAAACATTTATATATATTTATTTGTATATTATCCTTCCTATAATATTATTATATATGTATTATTCATAACAAAAACATTATTAAAAAGTGTTCATTCATATATTATTATTATTATAAAAATATTATAAAATATGTATTTATATTATGATCAAAAACATTTATATATATTTATTTGTATATTATCCTTCCTATAATATTATTATATATGTATTATTCATAACAAAAACATTATTAAAAAGTGTTCATTCATATATAATTATAATTATAAAAAAACTTTAAACTATGTATTTATATTATGATCAAAAAAACCTGTCAATATTTATTTGCATATTATCGTTTCTATAATATTATTATATTTGTATTATAAATTACAAAAAAATTACTAAAAAGTGTTCATTCATATATAATTATTATTATAAAAAAACTTTAAACTATGTATTTATATTATGATCAAAAAAACCTGTCAATATTTATTTGCATATTATCGTTTCTATAATATTATTATATTTGTATTATTAATTACAAAAACATTACTAAAAAGTGTTCATTCATATATAATTATTATTATAAAAAAACTTTAAACTATGTATTTATATTATGATCAAAAAAACCTGTCAATATTTATTTGCATATTATCGTTTCTATAATAATATTATATTTGTATTATTAATTACAAAAACATTACTAAAAAGTGTTCATTCATATATTATTATTATTATAAAAAACTTTAAAATATGTATTTATATTATGATAAAAAAACCTGTGAATATTTATTTGCATATTATCCTTCCTATAATATTATTATATATGTATTATTAATAACAAAAACATTATTAAAAAGTGTTCATTCATATATAATTATTATTATAAAAATATTATAAAATATGTATTTATATTATGATCAAAAACATTTATATATATTTATTTGTATATTATCCTTCCTAAAATATTATTATATATGTATTATTAATAACAAAAACATTATTCAAAAGTGTTCATTCATATATAATTATTATTATAAAAATATTATAAAATATGTATTTATATTATGATCAAAAACATTTATATATATTTATTTGTATATTATCCTTCCTATAATATTATTATATATGTATTATTCATAACAAAAACATCATTAAAAAGTGTTCATTCATATATAATTATTTTTATATAAAAATTATAAAATATGTATTTATATTATGATAAAAAAAACCTGTCAATATTTAATTGCATATTATCCTTACTATAATATTAATATATATGTATTATTATTATTAAAAACATTATTAAAAAGTGTTCATTTATATATAATCATAATTATAAAAATATTATAAAATATGTATTTATATTATGATCAAAAACATTTTTATATATTTATTTGTATATTATCCATTCTATAATATTATTATATATGTATTATTCATAACAAAAACATTATTAAAAAGTGTTCATTCATATATAATTATAATTATAAAAAAACTTTAAACTATGTATTTATATTATGATCAAAAAACCTGTCAATATTTATTTGCATATTATCGTTTCTATAATATTATTATATTTGTATTATTAATTACAAAAACATTACTAAAAAGTGTTCATTCATATATAATTATTATTATAAAAAAACTTTAAACTATGTATTTATATTATGTTCAAAAAAACCTGTCAATATCTATTTGCATATTATCGTTTCTATAATATTATTATATTTGTATTATTAATTACAAAAACATTACTAAAAAGTGTTCCTTCATATATAATTATTATTATAAAAAACTTTAAAATATGTATTTATATTATGATAAAAAACCTGTGAATATTTATTTGCATATTATCCTTCCTATAATATTATTATATATGTATTATTAATAACAAAAACATTATTAAAAAGTGTTCATTCATATATAATTATTATTATAAAAATATTATAAAATATGTATTTATATTATGATCAAAAACATTTATATATATTTATTTGTATATTATCCTTCCTATAATATTATTATAAATGTATTATTAATAACAAAAACATTATTAAAAAGTGTTCATTCATATATTATTATTATTATAAAAATATTATAAAATATGTATTTATATTATGATCAAAAACATTTATATATATTTATTTGTATATTATCCATTCTATAATATTATTATATATGTATTATTCATAACAAAAACATTATTAAAAAGTGTTCATTCATATATAATTATAATTATAAAAAAACTTTAAACTATGTATTTATATTATGATCAAAAAACCTGTCAATATTTATTTGCATATTATCGTTTCTATAATATTATTATATTTGTATTATTAATTACAAAAACATTACTAAAAAGTGTTCATTCATATATAATTATTATAAAAAAACTTTAAACTATGTATTTATATTATGTTCAAAAAAACCTGTCAATATCTATTTGCATATTATCGTTTCTATAATATTATTATATTTGTATTATTAATTACAAAAACATTACTAAAAAGTGTTCATTCATATATAGTTATTATTATAAAAAACTTTAAAATATGTATTTATATTATGATAAAAAAAAACTGTGAATATTTATTTGCATATTATCCTTCCTATAATATTATTATATATGTATTATTAATTACAAAAACATCATTAAAAAGTGTTCATTCATATATAATTATTATTATAAAAATATTATAAAATATGTATTTAAATTATGATCAAAAACATTTATATATATTTATTTGTATATTATCCTTCCTATAATATTATTATATATGTATTATTAATAACAAAAACATTATTCAAAAGTGTTCATTCATATAAAATTATTATTTTAAAAATATTATAAAATATGTATTTATATTATGACCAAAAACATTTATATATATTTATTTGTATATTATCCTTCCTATAATATTATTATATATGTATTATTAATAACAAAAACATCATTAAAAAGTGTTCATTCATATATAATTATTTTTATATAAAAATTTTAAAATATGTATTTATATTATGATAAAAAAAACCTGTCAATATTTAATTGCATATTATCCTTACTATAATATTAATATATATGTATTATTATTATTAAAAACATTATTAAAAAGTGTTCATTCATATATAATTATAATTATAAAAATATTATAAAATATGTATTTATATTATGATCAAAAACATTTATATATATTTATTGGTATATTATCCTTCCTATAATATTATTATATATGTATTATTAATAACAAAAACATTATTAAAAAGTGTTCATTCATATATAATTATTATTATAAAAATATTATAAAATATGTATTTATATTATGATCAAAAACATTTATATATATTTATTTGTATATTATCCTTCCTATAATATTATTATATATGTATTATTCATAACAAAAACATTATTAAAAAGTGTTCATTCATATATAATTATTATTATAAAAATATTATAAAATATGTATTTATATTATGATCAAAAACATTTATATATATTTATTTGTATATTATCCTTCCTATAATATTATTATATATGTATTATTCATAACAAAAACATTATTAAAAAGTGTTCATTCATATATAATTATTATTATAAAAAAACTTTAAACTATGTATTTATATTATGATCAAAAAAACCTGTCAATATGTATTTGCATATTATCGTTTCTATAATATTATTATATTTGTATTATTAATTACAAAAACATTACTAAAAAGTGTTCATTCATATATAATTATTATTATAAAAAAACTTTAAACTATGTATTTATATTATGATCAAAAAAACCTTTCAATATTTATTTCCATATTATCGTTTCTATAATATTATTATATTTGTATTATTAATTACAAAAACATTACTAAAAAGTGTTCATTCATATATAATTATTATTATAAAAATAATATAAAATATGTATTTATATTATGATAAAAAAAACTGTGAATATTTATTTGCATATTATCCTTCCTATAATATTATTATATATGTATTATTAATAACAAAAACATTATTCAAAAGTATTCATTCATATAAAATAATTATTATAAAAATATTAAAAATATGTATTTATATTATGATCAAAAACATTTATATATATTTATTTGTATATTATCCTTCCTATAATATTATTATATATGTATTATTAATTACAAAAACATCATTAAAAAGTGTTCATTCATATATAATTATTTTTATATAAAAATTTTAAAATATGTATTTATATTATGATAAAAAAAACCTGTCAATATTTAATTGCATATTATCCTTACTATAATATTAATATGTATGTATTATTATTATTAAAAAGTGTTCATTCATATATAATTATAATTATAAAAATATTATAAAATATGTATTTATATTATGATCAAAAACATTTATATATATTTATTTGTATATTATCCTTCCTATAATATTATTATATATGTATTATTAATAACAAAAACATTATTAAAAAGTGTTCATTCATATATAATTATTATTATAAAAATATTATAAAATATGTATTTATATTATGATCAAAAACATTTATATATATTTATTTGTATATTATCCTTCCTATAATATTATTATATATGTATTATTCATAACAAAAACATTATTAAAAAGTGTTCATTCATATATTATTATTATTATAAAAATATTATAAAATATGTATTTATATTATGATCAAAAACATTTATATATATTTATTTGTATATTATCCTTCCTATAATATTATTATATATGTATTATTCATAACAAAAACATTATTAAAAAGTGTTCATTCATATATAATTATAATTATAAAAAAACTTTAAACTATGTATTTATATTATGATCAAAAAAACCTGTCAATATTTATTTGCATATTATCGTTTCTATAATATTATTATATTTGTATTATAAATTACAAAAAAATTACTAAAAAGTGTTCATTCATATATAATTATTATTATAAAAAAACTTTAAACTATGTATTTATATTATGATCAAAAAAACCTGTGAGTATTTATTTGCATATTATCCTTCCTATAATATTATTATATATGTATTATTAATAACAAAAACATTATTAAAAAGTGTTCATTCATATATAATTATTATTATAAAAATATTATAAAATATGTATTTATATTATGATCAAAAACATTTATATATATTTATTTGTATATTATCCTTCCTATAATATTATTATATATGTATTATTAATAACAAAAACATTATTCAAAAGTGTTTATTCATATATAATTATTATTATAAAAATATTATAAAATATGTATTTATATTATGATCAAAAACATTTATATATATATTTATTTGTATATTATCCTTCCTATAATATTATTATATATGTATTATTAATAACAAAAACATCATTAAAAAGTGTTCATTCATATATAATTATTTTTATATAAAAATTATAAAATGTGTATTTATATTATGATAAAAAAAAACCTGTCAATATTTAATTGCATATTATCCTTACTATAATATTAATATATATGTATTATTATTATTAAAAACATTATTAAAAAGTGTTCATTCATATATAATTATAATTATAAAAATATTATAAAATATGTATTTATATTATGATCAAAAACATTTTTATATATTTATTTGTATATTATCTTTCCTATAATATTATTATATATGTATTATTCATAACAAAAACATTATTAAAAAGTGTTCATTCATATATAATTATAATTATAAAAAAACTTTAAACTATGTATTTATATTATGATCAAAAAAACCTGTCAATATTTATTTGCATATTATCGTTTCTATAATATTATTATATTTGTATTATTAATTACAAAAACATTACTAAAAAGTGTTCATTCATATATAATTATTATTATAAAAATATTATAAAATATGTATTTATATTATGATAAAAAAAAACTGTGAATATTTATTTGCATATTATCCTTCCTATAATATTATTATATATGTATTATTAATTACAAAAACATCATTAAAAAGTGTTCATTCATATATAATTATTATTATAAAAATATTATAAAATATGTATTTATATTATGATCAAAAACATTTATATATATTTATTTGTATATTATCCTTCCTATAATATTATTATATATGTATTATTAATAACAAAAACATTATTCAAAAGTATTCATTCATATAAAATTATTATTATAAAAATATTAAAAATATGTATTTATATTATGATCAAAAACATTTATATATATTTATTTGTATATTATCCTTCCTATAATATTATTATATATGTATTATTAATTACAAAAACATCATTAAAAAGTGTTCATTCATATATAATTATTTTTATATAAAAATTTTAAAATATGTATTTATATTATGATAAAAAAAACCTGTCAATATTTAATTGCTATTATCCTTACTATAATATTAATATATATGTATTATTATTATTAAAAACATTATTAAAAAGTGTTCATTCATATATAATTATAATTATAAAAATATTATAAAATATGTATTTATATTATGATCAAAAACATTTATATATATTTATTTGTATATTATCCTTCCTATAATATTATTATATATGTATTATTAATAACAAAAACATTATTAAAAAGTGTTCATTCATATATAATTATTATTATAAAAATATTATAAAATATGTATTTATATTATGATCAAAAACATTTATATATATTTATTTGTATATTATCCTTCCTATAATATTATTATATATGTATTATTCATAACAAAAACATTATTAAAAAGTGTTCATTCATATATTATTATTATTATAAAAATATTATAAAATATGTATTTATATTATGATCAAAAACATTTATATATATTTATTTGTATATTATCCTTCCTATAATATTATTATATATGTATTATTCATAACAAAAACATTATTAAAAAGTGTTCATTCATATATAATTATAATTATAAAAAAACTTTAAACTATGTATTTATATTATGATCAAAAAAACCTGTCAATATTTATTTGCATATTATCGTTTCTATAATATTATTATATTTGTATTATTAATTACAAAAAAATTACTAAAAAGTGTTCATTCATATATAATTATTATTATAAAAAAACTTTAAACTATGTATTTATATTATGATCAAAAAAACCTGTGAATATTTATTTGCATATTATCCTTCCTATAATATTATTATATATGTATTATTAATAACAAATCATTATTAAAAAGTGTTCATTCATATATAATTATTATTATAAAAATATTATAAAATATGTATTTATATTATTATCAAAAACATTTATATATATTTATTTGTATATTATCCTTCCTATAATATTATTATATATGTATTATTAATAACAAAAACACTATTCAAAAGTGTTTATTCATATATAATTATTATTATAAAAATATTATAAAATATGTATTTATATTATGATCAAAAACATTTATATATATATTTATTTGTATATTATCCTTCCTATAATATTATTATATATGTATTATTAATAACAAAAACATCATTAAAAAGTGTTCATTCATATATAATTATTTTTATATAAAAATTATAAAATATGTATTTATATTATGATAAAAAAAAACCTGTCAATATTTAATTGCATATTATCCTTACTATAATATTAATATATATGTATTATTATTATTAAAAACATTATTAAAAAGTGTTCATTCATATATAATTATAATTATAAAAATATTATAAAATATGTATTTATATTATGATCAAAAACATTTTTATATATTTATTTGTATATTATCTTTCCTATAATATTATTATATATGTATTATTCATAACAAAAACATTATTAAAAAGTGTTCATTCATATATAATTATAATTATAAAAAAACTTTAAACTATGTATTTATATTATGATCAAAAAAACCTGTCAATATTTATTTTCATATTATCGTTTCTATAATATTATTATATTTGTATTATTAATTACAAAAACATTACTAAAAAGTGTTCATTCATATATAATTATTATTATAAAAAACTTTAAAATATGTATTTATATTATGATAAAAAAACCTGTGAATATTTATTTGCATATTATCCTTCCTATAATATTATTATATATGTATTATTAATTACAAAAACATCATTAAAAATTGTTCATTCATATATAATTATTTTTATATAAAAATTTTAAAATATGTATTTATATTATGATAAAAAAAACCTGTCAATATTTAATTGCATATTATCCTTACTATAATATTAATATATATGTATTATTATTATTAAAAACATTATTAAAAAGTGTTCATTCATATATAATTATAATTATAAAAATATTATAAAATATGTATTTATATTATGATCAAAAACATTTATATATATTTATTGGTATATTATCCTTCCTATAATATTATTATATATGTATAATTAATAACAAAAACATTATTAAAAAGTGTTCATTCATATATAATTATTATTATAAAAATATTATAAAATATGTATTTATATTATGATCAAAAACATTTATATATATTTATTTGTATATTATCCTTCCTATAATATTATTATATATGTATTATTCATAACAAAAACATTATTAAAAAGTGTTCATTCATATATAATTATTATTATAAAAATATTATAAAATATGTATTTATATTATGATCAAAAACATTTATATATATTTATTTGTATATTATCCTTCCTATAATATTATTATATATGTATTATTCATAACAAAAACATTATTAAAAAGTGTTCATTCATATATAATTATAATTATAAAAAAACTTTAAACTATGTATTTATATTATGATCAAAAAAACCTGTCAATATGTATTTGCATATTATCGTTTCTATAATATTATTATATTTGTATTATTAATTACAAAAACATTACTAAAAAGTGTTCATTCATATATAATTATTATTATAAAAAAACTTTAAACTATGTATTTATATTATGATCAAAAAAACCTTTCAATATTTATTTCCATATTATCGTTTCTATAATATTATTATATTTGTATTATTAATTACAAAAACATTACTAAAAAGTGTTCATTCATATATAATTATTATTATAAAAATAATATAAAATATGTATTTATATTATGATAAAAAAAACTGTGAATATTAATTTGCATATTATCCTTCCTATAATATTATTATATATGTATTATTAATAACAAAAACATTATTAAAAAGTGTTCATTCATATATAATTATTATTATAAAAATATTATAAAATATGTATTTATATTATGATCAAAAACATTTATATATATTTATTTGTATATTATCCTTCCTATAATATTATTATATATGTATTATTAATAACAAAAACATTATTCAAAAGTGTTTATTCATATATAATTATTATTATAAAAATATTATAAAATATGTATTTATATTATGATCAAAAACATTTATATATATATTTATTTGTATATTATCCTTCCTATAATATTATTATATATGTATTATTAATAACAAAAACATCATTAAAAAGTGTTCATTCATATATAATTATTTTTATATAAAAATTATAAAATATGTATTTATATTATGATAAAAAAAAACCTGTCAATATTTAATTGCATATTATCCTTACTATAATATTAATCGACCGGCGTGGCCCAAGCTGTGCCTGGCTCGGCACTCGCTAAAAAGTCGCGGCCCAAAAAGCCCAGGACTGAGGCAATTTTGGTCAAGCCTTTGGAGGGAAGATCATTCGCCGAAGTCTTGGGTGTTATCAAGGCCAAGGCTAAGCCAGAGCAAACCGACACGGTTGTACGGTCGATTAGACAAACCCGGGACGGGGACGTCCTCCTCGAACTGGGTAAGTCTAAAGATAAAGCCGCCTTTGCTGCCGAACTAAAGGCAGCTGTGGAAGGTCAGGGCACCGTTCGTGCTCTCGAACCCAAGACGTCCGTCGAGGTTCGGGATATGGATTGTGTGTCAACGGAGGATGACGTCATTGATGCCCTAAAAAAAGCTGTCCCCGAGCTTGCCGGACAAACGGCTAGTCTGAGGGTGTGGCTCACGAAACCAAACCGGAGTCAACAGCGGATGGCGGTCGCCGAAATGGCAGACGCAAACGCCAGTAAGGTTTTGGCACTCCAGCATTTGAGGGTTGGATGGGTTAATTGCAGGTTGAGACGGAGGGTGGAAGTAACGAGGTGTTTTAAATGCCTTGATTTCGGCCATTCCTCCCGAAACTGCGAAGGGCCCGACCGAGGCAAGAACTGCCTTCGATGCGGGGAGGTGGGTCACACTCGTAGGGACTGTAAAGTTGAGACCTGTTTCCTCTGTAAGGAGAAAGGCCTCAATGATAAAAACGCTAAACATATAGCTGGGTCTGGGCAGTGCAGTGCATTTAAAGGCGCACTACAACAAGCGAAAGCCCAACCACGAAGATAAGGATCCTCCAGTGCAATGTAGATCGATCCAGGACGGCTGACGCGCTTCTCAGTCAGCTTGCCCTCGAACACGGTGTTGACGCGCTCTTGGTCAGCGAACAGTACCAGTACCGGGACAGGGACCCATCTCTTTGGTTTCCCGATACACTTGGTACTGCTGCGTTCTGGGTTCGTAATACAGCTAAAGTGCAGGTAAGGAGTCACGCGAAGGGCCGAGGATTCGTTTGGGTCCGGTGCGGGGATGTCACTTACTTTAGTGTATACCTCACCCCCAACGAGGCTATCCGTGACTTTCGTGGAAAGATAGACCGCCTGGAAGAGAGCGTGCGCGATACCGCCGGGCACGTTGTCGTGGCGGGGGATTTCAATGCTAGGGCTGTCGAGTGGGGAATGACTCTCACTAATTCCCGGGGGAAGTACATCCTGGACTTTGCTGCCAGGGCTGGACTTGTTGTCATAAACGAGGGCAACACGCCAACTTTCCAGCGTCCCGGAATGAGGGGAACGATCCCAGACATCACGCTTGCATCTGAGTCCCTCTTGCCGAGGATACGAGCCTGGAGAGTCCTAGAGGATTATACGGCCAGTGACCACCAGTACATCATTTTTGATGTCATGGATAGTCATCAGAGACAAGCTACCGTGTCTCGGCAGGTGCCCGTTCGGTGGAACACCAAAAAGCTGGACGTGGCCAAATTCACCGAAGTCATACTACGGGGAGAGCCAGTGGTACCTGCTGCATCCGGCGTGGCTCACGCAGAGACATCAGTTACATCATTGATGAGGCTGGTAGTCTCGGCCTGCGAAGAGTCAATGCCTCGCAGGATATCCCGGTGCGATAAGCGACCTGTGTACTGGTGGACAACCGAGATCGCAGAACTACGACGGGCAGCATTGAGAGCCAGACGTCTTGCTACCAGGGCTAGAGAACCTGAAGATAGACGTCTTAAGTCTGACGCTTACAAGGTGGCAAGGAAGTCTCTTCGCCGGGCCATTAACCGGAGCAAACGCAGTTGCTGGGAGAAATTAAGGGACGATGTCGATTCCGATCCGTGGGGCCTTGGTTACAAGATAGTAACCAAGAAGCTTGGCACCCGCTCTCCACCTTCCGTTATGGACGGGGCCTCTATGGAGAGGATCGTAAAGTCCCTTTTCCCGACTCACACACTGCGTCCATTGCGGGAGTTCGGAAGGGTGGACGACGTACCGCTTTTCAGTCTCGAGGAGTTGGAGGCGGCCGTTCTGTCCCTGAAGAACAACAAGGCTCCTGGACCGGATGGGGTACCTGGTGAGGCCCTGAAGAAAGTCTTTTCAATAAACCCACAAATCCTTTTGAGCACGTACAATGCCTGTCTGGCCGAGGGGAAGTTTCCCTTCTGCTGGAAAACAGCTAGGCTTGTGCTCGTGGGGAAGGGAAAAGGAAACCCAGACCTACCCTCCTCTTACAGACCTCTCTGTATGTTGGACACTGCTGGGAAAGTCTTGGAAAAGTTGATCCGTTCCCGACTAAATTCAGCCGTGGTTGCTGCAGGGAATCTATCCCCTCGTCAGTACGGTTTCAGGAAGGGACGGTCAACGGTTGACGCTATTGAGGAGGTAAAGCGAGCCGTAATGAGAGCTGAGGAGTTTAACAACTATTCTCGTCGGGTTGTGCTGCTTGTAACACTTGATGTGCGAAACGCATTTAATTCCGCGAGGTGGTGCGATATGCTCGACGCACTGGAGAACACTTTCCACGTCCCGGCATACCTCATGCGCATGATAGAGGACTACCTCCGGTACCGCCTCATCATTTACGACACTACAGAAGGCTCCAGGACGATGGATGTAACTTCTGGTGCTGCTCAAGGATCCATACTGGGCCCGGACCTCTGGAACGTCGCCTACGACAGCCTCTTGAGATCCGAGATGCCTGAGGAAACCGTCCTAGTTGGGTATGCAGATGACGTTGCGGCTTTAATAGCTGCACGTAGCATTGAGCTTGCCCAGCTGAAACTAAATCGAGTCATGCGAACCATTAACGCATGGATGGCAGAACATGGTCTCTCGCTCGCTCTGAGCAAAACTGAGATTGTCATTCTGACTAAAAAGAGGATTGACACCATCGTGCCTTTGATGGTGGGGAACGTTGAAGTCCAAACCACTCGTGCCGCAAAGTACCTTGGGGTCATGGTGGACAGCAAGCTCAGCTGGCGAGACCAGATCACCCGTACGGCGGACAAGGCCGCTAAAATGGTTTCTTCCCTTAGTCGGTTAATGGCCAATGTCGGAGGTCCACGGTCCAGCCGCAGAAGGCTGTTGATGTCTGCGGTCCAGTCAGTGCTCCTGTACGGTGCGGAGGTCTGGGCAGACGCTCTCAATAAGGAGGTATATAGGATGCGGCTCGCCCGAGTGCAGCGTCAGGCAGCACTAAGGGTAGCATCTGCCTATCGAACAGTGTCCGAACCCGCCGTCCTGGTGGTTGCTGGAGTCATCCCCGTCAAACTTTTGGCGGCGGAGAGGAAGGCAATTTATCAGCGCCGTGGGGAGGACCAGGCAAGTATTGAGGAACGCACCCGGACCTTCCAGCTGTGGCAGGAGAGCTGGGAACAGGAGACAAGGGGGCTCTGGACCAGGCGACTGATACAACAGGTCCAACCTTGGGTTAATCGGCGGTGCGGAGAGGTGAACTTCTACCTCACCCAATTTCTGACGGGTCACGGCTTTTTCCGGTCGTACTTGTTCAGGATGGGCAAAGCCGTGTCACCCGATTGCATATACTGCCCAGGCATTCCCGATGACGTGGAACACACTTTCTTCCACTGCCAGCATTGGGAAAGGCCCCGCCTAGAGGCTCAACAGTTCGTAGGACTGCTGTCGGTGGACACGGTCATACCGATGATGATGGAGGGTGAGGACAATTGGACCTGTGTGTCACTTTACATCCAGGGTGTTCTCCGCGCCAAGAAGCTTGACCTCGACCGGGATGCGGTGTAGGTCAAAAAATAAATAATGCCAGAAACGGTGCGAGCCCTGTGGGCTTAGGTCACATGTTGGCCTGACTTGAAGTAATGTGACAAACAATTCCAGGTCTGTGTCCAACAGAGTAGAGGGGGTTTTTTAGTGAGTAGTCTGTGATAAACTCAGGAGTCTCACACTACAGGCTGGCTACCTGTGTGCGTAAAAGCATTTTCCCTCCTCACCCTAAAAAAAAAAAAAAAAAAAAAAAAAAAACTATAATATTAATATATATGTATTATTATTATTAAAAACATTATTAAAAAGTGTTCATTCATATATAATTATAATTATAAAAATATTATAAAATATGTATTTATATTATGATCAAAAACATTTTTATATATTTATTTGTATATTATCTTTCCTATAATATTATTATATATGTATTATTCATAACAAAAACATTATTAAAAAGTGTTCATTCATATATAATTATAATTATAAAAATATTATAAAATATGTATTTATATTATGATAAAAAAAAACTGTGAATATTTATTTGCATATTATCCTTCCTATAATATTATTATATATGTATTATTAATTACAAAAACATCATTAAAAAGTGTTCATTCATATATAATTATTATTATAAAAATATTATAAAATATGTATTTATATTATGATCAAAAACATTTATATATATTTATTTGTATATTATCCTTCCTATAATATTATTATATATGTATTATTAATTACAAAAACATCATTAAAAAGTGTTCATTCATATATAATTATTTTTATATAAAAATTTTAAAATATGTATTTATATTATGATAAAAAAAACCTGTCAATATTTAATTGCTATTATCCTTACTATAATATTAATATATATGTATTATTATTATTAAAAACATTATTAAAAAGTGTTCATTCATATATAATTATAATTATAAAAATATTATAAAATATGTATTTATATTATGATCAAAAACATTTATATATATTTATTTGTATATTATCCTTCCTATAATATTATTATATATGTATTATTAATAACAAAAACATTATTAAAAAGTGTTCATTCATATATAATTATTATTATAAAAATATTATAAAATATGTATTTATATTATGATCAAAAACATTTATATATATTTATTTGTATATTATCCTTCCTATAATATTATTATATATGTATTATTCATAACAAAAACATTATTAAAAAGTGTTCATTCATATATTATTATAAAAATATTATAAAATATGTATTTATATTATGATCAAAAACATTTATATATATTTATTTGTATATTATCCTTCCTATAATATTATTATATATGTATTATTCATAACAAAAACATTATTAAAAAGTGTTCATTCATATATAATTATAATTATAAAAAAACTTTAAACTATGTATTTATATTATGATCAAAAAAACCTGTCAATATTTATTTGCATATTATCGTTTCTATAATATTATTATATTTGTATTATTAATTACAAAAAAATTACTAAAAAGTGTTCATTCATATATAATTATTATTATAAAAAAACTTTAAACTATGTATTTATATTATGATCAAAAAAACCTGTGAATATTTATTTGCATATTATCCTTCCTATAATATTATTATATATGTTTTATTAATAACAAATCATTATTAAAAAGTGTTCATTCATATATAATTATTATTATAAAAATATTATAAAATATGTATTTATATTATTATCAAAAACATTTATATATATTTATTTGTATATTATCCTTCCTATAATATTATTATATATGTATTATTAATAACAAAAACATTATTCAAAAGTGTTTATTCATATATAATTATTATTATAAAAATATTATAAAATATGTATTTATATTATGATCAAAAACATTTATATATATATTTATTTGTATATTATCCTTCCTATAATATTATTATATATGTATTATTAATAACAAAAACATCATTAAAAAGTGTTCATTCATATATAATTATTTTTATATAAAAATTATAAAATATGTATTTATATTATGATAAAAAAAAACCTGTCAATATTTAATTGCATATTATCCTTACTATAATATTAATATATATGTATTATTATTATTAAAAACATTATTAAAAAGTGTTCATTCATATATAATTATAATTATAAAAATATTATAAAATATGTATTTATATTATGATCAAAAACATTTTTATATATTTATTTGTATATTATCTTTCCTATAATATTATTATATATGTATTATTCATAACAAAAACATTATTAAAAAGTGTTCATTCATATATAATTATAATTATAAAAAAACTTTAAACTATGTATTTATATTATGATCAAAAAAACCTGTCAATATTTATTTTCATATTATCGTTTCTATAATATTATTATATTTGTATTATTAATTACAAAAACATTACTAAAAAGTGTTCATTCATATATAATTATTATTATAAAAAACTTTAAAATATGTATTTATATTATGATAAAAAAACCTGTGAATATTTATTTGCATATTATCCTTCCTATAATATTATTATATATGTATTATTAATTACAAAAACATCATTAAAAATTGTTCATTCATATATAATTATTTTTATATAAAAATTTTAAAATATGTATTTATAATATGATAAAAAAACCTGTCAATATTTAATTGCATATTATCCTTACTATAATATTAATATATATGTATTATTATTATTAAAATCATTATTAAAAAGTGTTCATCATATATAATTATAATTATAAAAATATTATAAAATATGTATTTATATTATGATCAAAAACATTTATATATATTTATTTGTATATTATCCTTCCTATAATATTATTATATATGTATTATTAATAACAAAAACATTATTAAAAAGTGTTCATTCATATATAATTATTATTATAAAAATATTATAAAATATGTATTTATATTATGATCAAAAACATTTATATATATTTATTTGTATATTATCCTTCCTATAATATTATTATATATGTATTATTCATAACAAAAACATTATTAAAAAGTGTTCATTCATATATAATTATAATTATAAAAAAACTTTAAACTATGTTTTTATATTATGATCAAAAAAACCTGTCAATATTTATTTGCATATTATCGTTTCTATAATATTATTATATTTGTATTATTAATTACAAAAACATTACTAAAAAGTGTTCATTCATATATAATTATTATTATAAAAAAACTTTAAACTATGTATTTATATTATGATCAAAAAAACCTGTCAATATTTATTTGCATATTATCGTTTCTATAATATTATTATATTTGTATTATTAATTACAAAAACATTACTAAAAAGTGTTCATTCATACATTATTATTATTATAAAAAACTTTAAAATATGTATTTATATTATGATAAAAAAACCTGTGAATATTTATTTGCATATTATCCTTCCTATAATATTATTATATATGTATTATTAATAACAAAAACATTATTAAAAAGTGTTCATTCATATATAATTATTATTATAAAAATATTATAAAATATGTATTTATATTATGATCAAAAACATTTTTATATATTTATTTGTATATTATCCTTCCCATAATATTATTATATATGTATTATTAATAACAAAAACATTATTAAAAAGTGTTCATTCATATATTATTATTATTATAAAATTATTATAAAATATGTATTTATATTATGATCAAAAACATTTATATATATTTATTTGTATATTATCCTTCCTATAATATTATTATATATGTATTATTCATAACAAAAACATTATTACAAAGTGTTCATTCATATAAAATTATAATTATAAAAAAACTTTAAACTATGTATTTATATTATGATCAAAAAAACCTGTCAATATTTATTTGCATATTATCGTTTCTATAATATTATTATATTTGTATTATTAATTACAAAAACATTACTAAAAAGTGTTCATTCATATATAATTATTATTATAAAAAAACTTTAAACTATGTATTTATATTATGATCAAAAAAACCTGTCAATATTTATTTGCATATTATCGTTTCTATAATATTATTATATTTGTATTATTAATTACAAAAACATTACTCAAAGTGTTCATTCATATATAATTATTATTATAAAAAAACTTTAAACTATGTATTTATATTATGATCAAAAAACCTGTCAATATTTATTTGCATATTATCGTTTCTATAATATTATTATATTTGGATTATTAATTACAAAAACATTACTAAAAAGTGTTCATATATTATTATTATTATAAAAAACTTTAAAATATGTATTTATATTATGATAAAAAAACCTGTGAATATTTATTTGCATATTATCCTTCCTATAATATTATTATATATGTATTATTAATAACAAAAACATTATTAAAAAGTGTTCATTCATATATAATTATTATTATAAAAATATTATAAAATATGTATTTATATTATGATCAAAAACATTTATATATATTTATTTGTATATTATCCTTCCTATAATATTATTATATATGTATTATTAATAACAAAAACATTATTCAAAAGTGTTCATTCATATATAATTATTATTATAAAAATATTATAAAATATGTATTTATATTATGATCAAAAACATTTATATATATTTATTTGTATATTATCCTTCCTATAATATTATTATATATGTATTATTAATAACAAAAACATCATTAAAAAGTGTTCATTCATATATAATTATTGTTATAAAAAAATTATAAAATATGTATTTATATTATGATAAAAAAAAAACCTGTCAATATTTAATTGCATATTATCCTTACTATAATATTAATATATATGTATTATTATTATTAAAAACATTATTAAAAAGTGTTCATTCATATATAATTATAATTAAAAAAATATTATAAAATATGTATTTATATTATGATCAAAAACATTTTTATATATTTATTTGTATATTATCCTTCCTATAATATTATTATATATGTATTATTCATAACAAAAACATTATTAAAAAGTGTTCATTCATATATAATTATAATTATAAAAAAACTTTAAACTATGTATTTATATTATGATCAAAAAAACCTGTCAATATTTATTTTCATATTATCGTTTCTATAATATTATTATATTTGTATTATTAATTACAAAAACATTACTAAAAAGTGTTCATTCATATATAATTATTATTATAAAAAACTTTTAAATATGTATTTATATTATGATAAAAAAAAACTGTGAATATTTATTTGCATATTATCCTTCCTATAATATTATTATATATGTATTATTAATTACAAAAACATCATTAAAAAGTGTTCATTCATATATAATTATTATTATAAAAATATTATAAAATATGTATTTATATTATGATCAAAAACATTTATATATATTTATTTGTATATTATCCTTCCTATAATATTATTATATATGTATTATTAATAACAAAAACATTATTAAAAAGTGTTCATTCATATATAATTATTATTATAAAAATATTATAAAATATGTATTTATATTATGATCAAAAACA
>NW_026543250.1:0-39744 GCF_028750875.1 Macrosteles quadrilineatus | reverse complement strand
AATATGAAAATAAATATTGACAGGTTTTTTTGATCATAATATAAATACATAGTTTAAATTTTTTTTATAATTATAATTATATATGAATGAACACTTTTTAATAATGTTTTTGTTATGAATAATACATATATAATAATATTATAGGAAGGATAAAATACAAATAAATATTTATAAATGTTTTTGATCATAATATAAATACATATTTTATAATATTTTTATAATTATAATTATATCATGAATGAACACTTTTTAATAATGTTTTTAATAATAATAATACATATATATTAAAATTATAGTAAGGATAATATGCAATTAAATATTGACAGGTTTTTTTTATCATAAATATAAATACATATTTTAAAATTTTTATATAAAAATAATTTTATATGAATGAACATTTTTTAATGATGTTTTTGTAATTAATAATACATATATAATAATATTATAGGAAGGATAATATGCAAATAAATATTCACAGGTTTTTTTTATCATAATATAAATACATATTTTAAAGTTTTTTTATAATAATAATTATATATGAATGAACACTTTTTAGTAATGTTTTTTGTAATTAATAATACAAATATAATAATATTATAGAAACGATAATTTGAAAATAAATATTGACAGGTTTTTTTTGATCATAATATAAATACATAGTTTAAAGTTTTTTTATAATTATAATTATATATGAATGAACACTTTTTAATAATGTTTTTGTTATGAATAATACATATATAATAATATTATAGTAAGGATAATATGCAATTAAATATTGACAGGTTTTTTTTTATCATAATATAAATACATATTTTATAATTTTTATATAAAAATAATTATATATGAATGAACACTTTTTAATGATGTTTTTGTTATTGATAATACATATATAATAATATTATAGGAAGGATAATATACAAATAAATATATATAAATGTTTTTGATCATAATATAAATACATATTTTATAATATTTTTATAATAATAATAATATATGAATGAACACTTTTTAATAATGTTTTTGTTATGAATAATACATATATAATAATATTATAGGAAGGATAATATACAAATAAATATATATAAATGTTTTTGATCATAATATAAATACATATTTTATAATATTTTTATAATAATAATTATATACGAATGAACACTTTTTTAATAATGTTTTTGTTATTGATAATACATATATAATAATATTATAGGAAGGATAATATACAAATAAATATATATAAATGTTTTTGATCATAATATAAATACATATTTTATAATATTTTTATAATAATAATTATATATGAATGAACACTTTTTAATGATGTTTTTGTAATTAATAATACATATATAATAATATTATAGGAAGGATAATATGCAAATAAATATTCACAGGTTTTTTTTATCATAATATAAATACATATTTTAAAGTTTTTTATAATAATAATTATATATGAATGAACACTTTTTTAGTAATGTTTTTGTAATTAATAAATACAAATATAATAATATTATAAAAACGATAATATGAAAATTAATATTGACAGGTTTTTTTATCATAATATAAATACATATTTTAAAGTTTTTTATAATAATAATTATATATGAATGAACACTTTTTAGTAATGTTTTTGTAATTAATAATACAAATATAATAATATTATAGAAACGATAATATGAAAATAAATATTGACAGGTTTTTTTGATCATAATATAAATACATAGTTTAAAGTTTTTTTATAATTATAATTATATATGAATGAACACTTTTTAATAATGTTTTTGTTATGAATAATACATATATAATAATATTATAGGAAGGATAAAATACAAATAAATATTTATAAATGTTTTTGATCATAATATAAATACATATTTTATAATATTTTTATAATTATAATTATATGAATGAACACTTTTTAATAATGTTTTTAATAATAATAATACATATATATTAATATTATAGTAAGAGATAATATGCAATTAAATATTGACAGGTTTTTTTATCATAATATAAATATATATTTTAAAATTTTTATATAAAAATAATTATATATGAATGAACACTTTTTAATGATGTTTTTGTTATTAATAATACATATATAATAATAATATAGGAAGGATAATATACAAATTAAATATATATATAAATGTTTTTGATCATAATATAAATAATACATATTTTATAATATTTTTTAATAAATAATTTTATATGAATGAACACTTTTGAATAATGTTTTTGTTATTAATAATACATATATAATAATATTATAGGAAGGATAATATACAAATAAATATTATATAAAATGTTTTTGATCATAATATAAATACATATTTTATAATATTTTTATAATAATAATTATATATGAAATGAACACTTTTTAGTAATGTTTTTGTAATTAATAATACAAATATAATAATATTATAGAAACGATAATATGCAAATAAATATTGACAGGTTTTTTTGATCATAATATAAATACATAGTTTAAAGTTTTTTTTATAATAATAATTATATATGAATGAACACTTTTTAGTAATGTTTTTGTAATTAATAATACAAATATAATAATATTATAGAAACGATAATATGCAAATAAATATTGACAGGTTTTTTTGATCATAATATAAATACATAGTTTAAAGTTTTTTTATAATTATAATTATATATGAATGAACACGTTTTAATAATGTTTTTGTTATGAATAATACATATATAATAATATTATAGGAAGGATAATATACAAATAAATATATAAAAATGTTTTTGATCATAATATAAATACATATTTTATAATATTTTTATAATTATAATTATATATGAATGAACACTTTTTAATAATGTTTTTAATAATAATAATACATATATATTAATATTATAGTAAGGATAATATGCAATTAAATATTGACAGGTTTTTTTTTCATAATTATAAATACATATTTTAAAATTTTTATATAAAAATAATTATATATGAATGAACACTTTTTAATGATGTTTTTGTTATTAATAATACATATATAATAATATTATAGGAAGGATAATATACAAATAAATATATATTAATGTTTTTGATCATAATATAAATACATATTTTATAATATTTTTATAATAATAATTGTATATGAATGAACACTTTTTAATGATGTTTTTGTAATTAATAATACATATATAATAATATTATAGGAAGGATAATATGCAAATAAATATTCACAGTTTTTTTTTATCATATATATAAATTACATATTTAAAAGTTTTTTATAATAATAATTATATATGAATGAACACTTTTTAGTAGTGTTTTTGTAATTAATAATACAAAATATAATAATATTATAGAAACGATAATATGAAAATAAATATTGACAGGTTTTTTTGATCATAATATAAATACATAGTTTAAAGTTTTTTTTATAATTATAATTATATATGAATGAACACTTTTTAATAATGTTTTTGTTATGAATAATACATATATAATAATATTATAGGAAGGATAATATACAAATAAATATATAAAAATGTTTTTGATCATAATATAAATACATATTTTATAATATTTTTATAATTATAATTATATATGAATGAACACTTTTTAATAATGTTTTTAATAATAATAATACATATATATTAATATTATAGTAAGGATAATATGCAATTAAATATTGACAGGTTTTTTTTTATCATAATATAAATACACATTTTATAATTTTTATATAAAAATAATTATATATGAATGAACACTTTTTAATGATGTTTTTGTTATTAATAATACATATATAATAATATTATAGGAAGGATAATATACAAATAAATATATATAAATGTTTTTGATCATAATATATAAATACATATTTTATAATATTTTTTATAATAATAATTATATATGAATGAACACCTTTGAATAATGTTTTTGTTATTAATAATACATATATAATAATATTATAGGAAGGATAATATATACAAATAAATATATATAAATGTTTTTTGATCATAATATAAATACATATTTTATAATATTTTTTAATAATAATTATATATGAATGAACACTTTTTAATAATGTTTTTGTTATTAATAATACATATATAACAATATTATAGGAAGGATAATATGCAAATAAATATTCACAGGTTTTTTTATCATAATATAAATACATATTTTAAAGTTTTTTATAATAATAATAATATATGAACACTTTTTAGTAATGTTTTTTGTAATTAATAATCCAAATATAATAATATTATAGAAACGATAATATGCAAATAAATATTGACAGGTTTTTTTAATCATAATATAAATACATAGTTTAAAGTTTTTTTATAATAATAATTATATATGAATGAACCACTTTTTAGTAATGTTTTTGTAATTAATAATACAAATATAATAATATTATAGAAACGATAATATGCAAATAAATATTGACAGGTTTTTTTGATCATAATATAAATACATAGTTTAAAGTTTTTTTATAATAATAATTATTATATATGAATGAACACTTTTTAATAATGTTTTTGTTATGAATAATACATATATAATAATATTATAGGAAGGATAATATACAAATAAATATATATAAATGTTTTTGATCATAATATAAATACATATTTTATAATAATTTTATAATAATAATAATATATGAATGAACACTTTTTAATAATGTTTTTGTTATTAATAATACATATATAATAATATTATAGGAAGGATAATATACAAATAAATATATAAAAATGTTTTTGATCATAATATAAAATACATATTTTATAATATTTTTATAATAATAATTATATATGAATGAACACTTTTTAATAATGTTTTTGTTATTAATAATACATATATAATAATATTATAGGAAGGATAATATGCAAATAAATATTCACAGGTTTTTTTATCATAATATAAATACATATTTTAAAGTTTTTTATAATAATAATAATATATGAATGAACACTTTTTAGTAATGTTTTTGTAATTAATAATACAAATATAATAATATTATAGAAACGATAATATGCAAATAAATATTGACAGGTTTTTTTGATCATAATATAAATACATAGTTTAAAGTTTTTTTTATAATAATAATTATATATGAATGAACACTTTTTAGTAATGTTTTTGTAATTAATAATACAAATATAATTATATTATAGAAACGATAATATGCAAATAAATATTGACAGGTTTTTTTGATCATAATATAAATACATAGTTTAAAGTTTTTTTATAATTATAATTATATATGAATGAACACTTTTTAATAATGTTTTTGTTATGAATAATACATATATAATAATATTATAGGAAGGATAATATACAAATAAATATATATAAATGTTTTTGATCATAATATAAATACATATTTTATAATATTTTTATAATAATAATTATATATGAATGAACACTTTTTAATAATGTTTTTGTTATTAATAATACATATAATAATAATATTATAGGGAAGGATAATATACAAATAAATATATATAAATGTTTTTGATCATAATATAAATACATATTTTATAATATTTTTTATAATTATAATTATATATGAATGAACACTTTTTAATAATGATTTTAATAATAATAATACATATATATTAATATTATAGTAAGGATAATATGCAATTAAATATTGACAGGTTTTTTTTTATCATATTATAAATACATATTTCAAAATTTTTATATAAAAATAATTATATATGAAATGAACAGTTTTTTAATGATGTTTTTTGTAATTAATAATACATATATAATAATATTATAGGAAGGATAATATGCAAATAAATATTCACAGGTTTTTTTTAATCATAATATAAATACATATTTTAAAGTTTTTTATAATAATAATTATATATGAATGAACACTTTTTAGTAATGTTTTTGTAATTAATAATACAAATATAATATTATTATAGAAACGATAATATAAAAATAAATATTGACAGGTTTTTTTTGATCATAATATAAATAGCATAGTTTTAAAGTTTTTTTATAATTATAATTATATATGAATGAACACTTTTTAATAATGTTTTTGTTATGAATAATACATATATAATAATATTATAGGAAGGATAATATACAAATAAATATATATAAATGTTTTTGATCATAATATAAATACATATTTTATAATATTTGTTATAATTATAATGATATATGAATGAACACTTTTTAATAATGTTTTTAATAATAATAATACATATATATTAAAATTATAGTAAGGATAATATGCAATTAAATATTGACAGGTTTTTTTTATCATAATATAAATACATATTTTAAAATTTTTATATAAAAATAATTTTATATGAATGAACACTTTTTAATGATGTTTTTGTAATTAATAATACATATATAATAATATTATAGGAAGGATAATATGCAAATAAATATTCACAGGTTTTTTTATCATAATATAAATACATATTTTAAAGTTTTTTATAATAATAATTATATATGAATGAACACTTTTTAGTAATGTTTTTGTAATTAATAATACAAATATAATAATATTATAGAAACGATAATATGAAAATAAATATTGACAGGTTTTTTTGATCATAATATAAATACATAGTTTAAAGTTTTTTTATAATTATAATTATATATAAATGAACACTTTTTAATAATGTTTTTGTTATGAATAATACATATATATAATAATATTATAGTAAGGATAATATGCAATTAAATATTGACAGGTTTTTTTTATCATAATATAAATACATATTTTATAATTTTTATATAAAAATAATTATATATGAATGAACACTTTTTAGTGATGTTTTTGTTATTGATAATACATATATAATAATATTATAGGAAGGATAATATACAAATAAATATATATAAATGTTTTTGATCATAATATAAATACATATTTTATAATATTTTTATAATAATAATAATATATGAATGAACACTTTTTAATAATGTTTTTTGTTATGAATAATACATATATAATAATAATTATAGGAAGGATAATATACAAATAATATATATATAAATGTTTTTGATCATAATATAAATACATATTTTATAATATTTTTATAATAATAATTATATATGAATGAACACTTTTTAATAATGTTTTTGTTATTGATAATACATATATAATAATATTATAGGAAGGATAATATACAAATAAATATATATAAATGTTTTTGATCATAATATAAATACATATTTTATAATATTTTTATAATAATAATTATATATGAATGAACACTTTTTAATGATGTTTTTGTAATTAATAATACATATATAATAATATTATAGGAAGGATAATATGCAAATAAATATTCACAGGTTTTTTTTATCATAATATAAATACATATTTTAAAGTTTTTTATAATAATAATTATTTATGAATGAACACTTTTTAGTAATGTTTTTGTAATTAATAATACAAATATAATAATATTATAAAAACGATAATATGAAAATTAATATTGACAGGTTTTTTTTATCATAATATAAATACATATTTTAAAGTTTTTTATAATAATAATTATATATGAATGAACACTTTTTAGTAATGTTTTTGTAATTAATAATACAAATATAATAATATTATAGAAACGATAATATGAAAATAAATATTGACAGGTTTTTTTGATCATAATATAAATACATAGTTTAAAGTTTTTTTATAATTATAATTATATATGAATGAACACTTTTTAATAATGTTTTTGTTATGAATAATACATATATAATAATATTATAGGAAGGATAAAATACAAATAAATATTTATAAATGTTTTTGATCATAATATAAATACATATTTTATAATATTTTTATAATTATAAATTATATATGAATGAACACTTTTTAATAATGTTTTTAATAATAATAATACATATATATTAATATTATAGTAAGCGATAATATGCAATTAAATATTGACAGGTTTTTTTTATCATAATATAAATATATATTTTAAAAATTTTTATATAAAAATAATTATATATGAATGAACACTTTTTAATGATGTTTTTGTTATTAATAATTACATATATAATAATAATATAGGAAGGATAATATACAAATAAATATATATAAATGTTTTTGATCATAATATAAATACATATTTTATAATATTTTTTTAATAATAATTTTATATGAATGAACACTTTTGAATAATGTTTTTGTTATTAATAATACATATATAATTAATATTATAGGAAGGATAATATACAAATAAATATATATAAATGTTTTTGATCATAATATAAATACATATTTTATAATATTTTTATAATAATAATTATATATGAATGAACACTTTTTAGTAATGTTTTTGTAATTAATAATACAAATATAATAATATTATAGAAACGATAATATGCAAATAAATATTGACAGGTTTTTTTGATCATAATATAAATACATAGTTTAAAGTTTTTTTATAATAATAATTATATATGAATGAACACTTTTTAGTAATGTTTTTGTAATTAATAATACAAATATAATAATATTATAGAAACGATAATTATGCAAATAAATATTGACAGGTTTTTTTGATCATAATATAAAATACATAGTTTAAAGTTTTTTTTATAATTATAATTATATATGAATGAACACGTTTTAATAATGTTTTTGTTATGAATAATACATATATAATAATATTATAGGAAGGATAATATACAAATAAATATATAAAAAATGTTTTTGATCATAATATAAATACATATTTTATAATATTTTTATAATTATAATTATATATGAATGAACACTTTTTAATAATGTTTTTAATAATAATAATACATATATATTAATATTATAGTAACGGATAATATGCAATTAAATATTGACAGGTTTTTTTTTTCATAATATAAATACATATTTTAAAATTTTTATATAAAAATAATTATATATGAATGAACACTTTTTAATGATGTTTTTGTTATTAATAATACATATATAATAATATTATAGGAAGGATAATATACAAATAAATATATATAAATGTTTTTGATCATAATATAAATACATATTTTATAATATTTTTATAATAATAATTGTATATGAATGAACACTTTTTTAATGATGTTTTTGTAATTAATAATACATATATAATAATATTATAGGAAGGATAATATGCAAATAAATATTCACAGTTTTTTTTTTTATCATAATATAAATACATATTTAAAAGTTTTTTATAATAATAATTATATATGAATGAACACTTTTTAGTAGTGTTTTTGTAATTAATAATACAAATATAATAATATTATAGAAACGATAATATGAAAATAAATATTGACAGGTTTTTTTGATCATAATATAAATACATAGTTTAAAGTTTTTTTATAATTATAATTATATATGAATGAACACTTTTTAATAATGTTTTTGTTATGAATAATACATATATAATAATATTATAGGAAAGATAATATACAAATAAATATATAAAAATGTTTTTGATCATAATATAAATACATATTTTATAATATTTTTTATAATTATAATTATATATGAATGAACACTTTTTAATAATGTTTTTAATAATAATAATACATATATATTAATATTATAGTAAGGATAATATGCAATTAAATATTGACAGGTTTTTTTTTTATCATAATATAAATACACATTTTATAATTTTTATATAAAAAATAATTATATATGAATGAACACTTTTTAATGATGTTTTTGTTATTAATAATACATATATAATAATATTATAGGAAGGATAATATACAAATAAATATATATAAATGTTTTTGATCATAATATAAATACATATTTTATAATATTTTTATAATAATAATTATATATGAATGAACACCTTTGAATAATGTTTTTGTTTATTAATAAATACATATATAATAATATTATAGGAAGGATAATATACAAATAAATATATATAAATGTTTTTGATCATAATATAAATACATATTTTATAATATTTTTTAATAATAATTATATATGAATGAACACTTTTTAATAATGTTTTTGTTATTAATAATACATATATATAACAATATTATAGGAAGGGATAATATGCAAATAAATATTCACAGGTTTTTTTATCATAATATAAATACATATTTTAAAGTTTTTTATAATAATAATAATATATGAACACTTTTTAGTAATGTTTTTGTAATTAATAATCCAAATATAATAATATTATAGAAACGATAATATGCAAATAAATATTGACAGGTTTTTTTAATCATAATATAAATACATAGTTTAAAGTTTTTTTATAATAATAATTATATATGAATGAACACTTTTTAGTAATGTTTTTGTAATTAATAATACAAATATAATAATATTATAGAAACGATAATATGCAAATAAATATTGACAGGTTTTTTTGATCATAATATAAATACATAGTTTAAAGTTTTTTTATAATAATAATTATATATGAATGAACACTTTTTAATAATGTTTTTGTTATGAATAATACATATATAATAATATTATAGGAAGGATAATATACAAATAAATATATATAAATGTTTTTGATCATAATATAAATACATATTTTATAATAATTTTATAATAATAATAATATATGAATGAACACTTTTTAATAATGTTTTTGTTATTAATAATACATATATAATAATATTATAGGAAGGATAATATACAAATAAATATATAAAAATGTTTTTGATCATAATATAAATACATATTTTATAATATTTTTATAATAATAATTATATATGAATGAACACTTTTTAATAATGTTTTTGTTATTAATAATACATATATAATAATATTATAGGAAGGATAATATGCAAATAAATATTCACAGGTTTTTTTGATCATAATATAAATACATAGTTTAAAGTTTTTTTATAATAATAATTATATATGAATGAACACTTTTTAGTAATGTTTTTGTAATTAATAATACAAATATAATAATATTATAGAAACGATAATATGCAAATAAATATTGACAGGTTTTTTTTATCATAATATAAATACATAGTTTAAAGTTTTTTTATAATAATAATTATATATGAATGAACACTTTTTAGTAATGTTTTTGTAATTAATAATACAAATATAATAATATTATAGAAACGATAATATGCAAATAAATATTGACAGGTTTTTTTGATCATAATATAAATACATAGTTTAAAGTTTTTTTATAATTATAATTATATATGAATGAACACTTTTTAATAATGTTTTTGTTATGAATAATACATATATAATAATATTATAGGAAGGATAATATACAAATAAATATATATAAATGTTTTTGATCATAATATAAATACATATTTTATAATATTTTTATAATAATAATTATATATGAATGAACACTTTTTAATAATGTTTTTGTTATTAATAATACATATATAATAATATTATAGGAAGGATAATATACAAATAAATATATATAAATGTTTTTGATCATAATATAAATACATATTTTATAATATTTTTATAATTATAATTATATATGATGAACACTTTTTAATAATGATTTTAATAATAATAATACATATATATTAATATTATAGTAAGGATAATATGCAATTAAATATTGACAGTTTTTTTTTATCATATTATAAATACATATTTTAAAATTTTTATATAAAAATAATTATATATGAATGAACAATTTTTAATGATGTTTTTGTAATTAATAATACATATATAATAATATTATAGGAAGGATAATATGCAAATAAATATTCACAGGTTTTTTTGATCATAATATAAAAACATAGTTTAAAGTTTTTTTATAATTATAATTATATATGAATGAACACTTTTTAATAATGTTTTTGTTATGAATAATACATATATAATAATATTATAGGAAGGATAATATACAAATAAATATATAAAAATGTTTTTGATCATAATATAAATACATATTTTATAATATTTTTATAATTATAATTATATATGAATGAACACTTTTTAATAATGTTTTTAATAATAATAATACATATATATTAATATTATAGGAAGGATAATATGCAATTAAATATTGACAGGTTTTTTTTTATCATAATATAAATACATATTTTATAATTTTTATATAAAAATAATTATATATGAATGAACACTTTTTAATGATGTTTTTGTTATTAATAATACATATATAATAATATTATAGGAAGGATAATATACAAATAAATATATATAAATGTTTTTGATCATAATATAAATACATATTTTATAATATTTTTATAATAATAATTATATATGAATGAACACTTTTGAATAATGTTTTTGTTATTAATAATACATATATAATAATATTATAGGAAGGATAATATACAAATAAATATATATAAATGTTTTTGATCATAATATAAATACATATTTTATAATATTTTTATAATAATAATTATATATGAATGAACACTTTTTAATAATGTTTTTGTTATTAATAATACATATATAATAATATTATAGGAAGGATAATATGCAAATAAATATTCACAGGTTTTTTTGATCATAATATAAATACATAGTTTAAAGTTTTTTTATAATAATAATTATATATGAATGAACACTTTTTAGTAATGTTTTTGTAATTAATAATACAAATATAATAATATTATAGAAACGATAATATGCAAATAAATATTGACAGGTTTTTTTGATCATAATATAAATACATAGTTTAAAGTTTTTTTATAATAATAATTATATATGAATGAACACTTTTTAGTAATGTTTTTGTAATTAATAATACAAATATAATAATATTATAGAAACGATAATATGCAAATAAATATTGACAGGTTTTTTTGATCATAATATAAATACATAGTTTAAAGTTTTTTTATAATTATAATTATATATGAATGAACACTTTTTAATAATGTTTTTGTTATTAATAATACATATATAATAATATTATAGGAAGTATAATATACAAATAAATATATATAAATGTTTTTGATCATAATATAAATACATATTTTATAATAATTCTATAATAATAATAATATATGAATGAACACTTTTTAATAATGTTTTTGTTATTAATAATACATATATAATAATATTATAGGAAGGATAATATACAAATAAATATATAAAAATGTTTTTGATCATAATATAAATACATATTTTATAATATTTTTATAATAATATATATATATGAATGAACACTTTTTAATAATGTTTTTGTTATTAATAATACATATATAATAATATTATAGGAAGGATAATATGCAAATAAATATTCACAGGTTTTTTTTATCATAATATAAATACATATTTTAAAGTTTGTTATAATAATAATAATATATGAATGAACACTTTTTAGTAATGTTTTTGTAATTAATAATACAAATATAATAATATTATAGAAACGATAATATGCAAATAAATATTGAAAGGTTTTTTTGATCATAATATAAATACATAGTTTAAAGTTTTTTTATAATAATAATTATATATGAATGAACACTTTTTAGTAATGTTTTTGTAATTAATAATACAAATATAATAATATTATAGAAACGATAATATGCAAATAAATATTGACAGGTTTTTTTGATCATAATATAAATACATAGTTTAAAGTTTTTTTATAATTATAATTATATATGAATGAACACTTTTTAATAATGTTTTTGTTATGAATAATACATATATAATAATATTATAGGAAGGATAATATACAAATAAATATATATAAATGTTTTTGATTATAATATAAATACATATTTTATAATATTTTTATAATAATAATTATATATGAATGAACACTTTTTAATAATGTTTTTGTTATTAATAATACATATATAATAATATTATAGGAAGGATAATATACAAATAAATATATATAAATGTTTTTGATCATTATATAAATACATATTTTATAATATTTTTATAATTATAATTATATATGATGAACACTTTTTAATAATGATTTTAATAATAATAATACATATATATTAATATTATAGTAAGGATAATATGCAATTAAATATTGACAGGTTTTTTTTATCATATTATAAATACATATTTTAAAATTTTTATATAAAAATAATTATATATGAATGAACAATTTTTAATGATGTTTTTGTAATTAATAATACATATATAATAATATTATAGGAAGGATAATATGCAAATAAATATTCACAGGTTTTTTTTATCATAATATATATACATATTTTAAAGTTTTTTATAATAATAATTATATATGAATGAACACTTTTTAGTAATGTTTTTGTAATTAATAATACAAATATAATAATATTATAGAAACGATAATATGAAAATAAATATTGACAGGTTTTTTTGATCATAATATAAATACATAGTTTAAAGTTTTTTTATAATTATAATTATATATGAATGAACACTTTTTAATAATGTTTTTGTTATGAATAATACATATATAATAATATTATAGGAAGGATAATATACAAATAAATATATAAAAATGTTTTTGATCATAATATAAATACATATTTTATAATATTTTTATAATTATAATTATATATGAATGAACACTTTTTAATAATGTTTTTAATAATAATAATACATATATATTAATATTATAGTAAGGATAATATGCAATTAAATATTGACAGGTTTTTTTTTATCATAATATAAATACATATTTTATAATTTTTATATAAAAATAATTATATATGAATGAACACTTTTTAATGATGTTTTTGTTATTAATAATACATATATAATAATATTATAGGAAGGATAATATACAAATAAATATTTATAAATGTTTTTGATCATAATATAAATACATATTTTATAATATTTTTATAATAATAATTATATATGAATGAACACTTTTTAATGATGTTTTTGTAATTAATAATACATATATAATAATGTTATAGGAAGGATAATATGCAAATAAATATTCACAGTTTTTTTTATCATAATATAAATACATATTTAAAAGTTTTTTATAATAATAATTATATATGAATGAACACTTTTTAGTAATGTTTTTGTAATTAATAATACAAATATAATAATATTATAGAAACGATAATATGAAAATAAATATTGACAGGTTTTTTTGACCATAATATAAATACATAGTTTAAAGTTTTTTTATAATTATAATTATATATGTATGAACACTTTTTAATAATGTTTTTGTTATGAATAATACATATATAATAATATTATAGGAAGGATAATATACAAATAAATATATAAAAATGTTTTTGATCATAATATAAATACATATTTTATAATATTTTTTTAATTATAATTATATATGAATGAACACTTTTTAATAATGTTTTTAATAATAATAATACATATATATTAATATTATAGTAAGGATAATATGCAATAATATATTGACAGGTTTTTTTTATCATAATATAAATACATATTTTATAATTTTTATATAACAATAATTATATATGAATGAACACTTTTTAATGATGTTTTTGTTATTAATAATACATATATAATAATATTATAGGAAGGATAATATACAAATAAATATATATAAATGTTTTTGATCATAATATAAATACATATTTTATAATATTTTTATAATAATAATTATATATGAATGAACACTTTTGAATAATATTTTTGTTATTAATAATACATATATAATAATATTATAGGAAGGATAATATACAAATAAATATATATAAATGTTTTTGATCATAATATAAATACATATTTTATAATATTTTTATAATAATAATTATATATGAATGAACACTTTTTAATAATATTTTTGTTATTAATAATACATATATAATAATATTATAGGAAGGATAATATGCAAATAAATATTCACAGGTTTTTTTATCATAATATAAATACATATTTTAAAGTTTTTTATAATAATAATAATATATGAATGAACACTTTTTAGTAATGTTTTTGTAATTAATAATACAAATATAATAATATTATAGAAACGATAATATGCAAATAAATATTGACAGGTTTTTTTGATCATAATATAAATACATAGTTTAAAGTTTTTTTATAATTATAATTATATATGAATGAACACTTTTTAATAATGTTTTTGTTATTAATAATAGATATATAATAATATTATAGGAAGAATAATATACAAATAAATATATATAAATGTTTTTGATCATAATATAAATACATATTTTATAATATTTTTATAATTATAATTATATATGAATGAACACTTTTTAATAATGTTTTTAATAGTAATAATACATATATATTAATATTATAGTAAGGATAATATGCAATTAAATATTGACAGGTTTTTTTTATCATAATATAAATACATATTTAAAAATTTTTATATAAAAATAATTATATATGAATGAACACTTTTTAATGATGTTTTTGTTATTAATAATACATATATAATAATATTATAGGAAGGATAATATACAAATAAATATATATAAATGTTTTTGATCATAATATAAATACATATTTTATAATATTTTTATAATAATAATTTTATATAAATGAATACTTTTGAATAATGTTTTTGTTATTAATAATACATATATAATAATATTATAGGAAGGATAATATACAAATAAATATATATAAATGTTTTTGATCATAATATAAATACATATTTTATAATATTTTTATAATAATAATTATATATGAATGAACACTTTTTAATGATGTTTTTGTAATTAATAATACATATATAATAATATTATAGGAAGGATAATATGCAAATAAATATTCACAGTTTTTTTTTATCATAATATAAATACATATTTAAAAGTTTTTTATAATAATAATTATATATGAATGAACACTTTTTAGTAATGTTTTTGTAATTAATAATACAAATATAATAATATTATAGAAACGATAATATGAAAATAAATATTGACAGGTTTTTTTGATCATAATATAAATACATAGTTTAAAGTTTTTTTATAATTATAATTATATATGAATGAACACTTTTTAATAATGTTTTTGTTATGAATAATACATATATAATAATATTATAGGAAGGATAATATACAAATAAATATATATAAATGTTTTTGATCATAATATAAATACATATTTTATAATATTTTTATAATTATAATTATATATGAATGAACACTTTTTAATAATGTTTTTAATAATAATAATACATATATATTAATATTATAGTAAGGATAATATGCAATTAAATATTGACAGGTTTTTTTTATCATAATATAAATACATATTTAAAAATTTTTATATAAAAATAATTATATATGAATGAACACTTTTTAATGATGTTTTTGTTATTAATAATACATATATAATAATATTATAGGAAGGATAATATACAAATAAATATATATAAATGTTTTTGATCATAATATAAATACATATTTTATAATATTTTTATAATAATAATTTTATATAAATGAATACTTTTGAATAATGTTTTTGTTATTAATAATACATATATAATAATATTATAGGAAGGATAATATACAAATAAATATATATAAATGTTTTTGATCATAATATAAATACATATTTTATAATATTTTTATAATAATAATTATATATGAATGAACACTTTTTAATGATGTTTTTGTAATTAATAATACATATATAATAATATTATAGGAAGGATAATATGCAAATAAATATTCACAGTTTTTTTTATCATAATATAAATACATATTTAAAAGTTTTTTATAATAATAATTATATATGAATGAACACTTTTTAGTAATGTTTTTGTAATTAATAATACAAATATAATAATATTATAGAAACGATAATATGAAAATAAATATTGACAGGTTTTTTTGATCATAATATAAATACATAGTTTAAAGTTTTTTTATAATTATAATTATATATGAATGAACACTTTTTAATAATGTTTTTGTTATGAATAATACATATATAATAATATTATAGGAAGGATAATATACAAATAAATATATATAAATGTTTTTGATCATAATATAAATACATATTTTATAATATTTTTATAATTATAATTATATATGAATGAACACTTTTTAATAATGTTTTTAATAATAATAATACATATATATTAATATTATAGTAAGGATAATATGCAAATAAATATTCACAGGTTTTTTTTATCATAATATAAATACATATTTTAAAGTTTTTTATAATAATAATTATATATGAATGAACACTTTTTAGTAATGTTTTTGTAATTAATAATACAAATATAATATTATTATAGAAACGATAATATGCAAATAAATATTGACAGGTTTTTTTGATCATAATATAAATACATAGTTTAAAGTTTTTTTTATAATTATAATTATATATGAATGAACACTTTTTAATAATGTTTTTGTTATGAATAATACATATATAATAATATTATAGGAAGGATAATATACAAATAAATATACATAAATGTTTTTGATCATAATATAAATACATATTTTATAATATTTTTATAATAATAATAATATATGAATGAACACTTTTTAATAATGTTTTTGTTATGAATAATACATATATAATAATATTATAGGAAGGATAATATACAAATAAATATATATAAATGTTTTTGATCATAATATAAATACATATTTTATAATATTTTTATAATAATAATTATATATGAATGAACACTTTTTAATAATGTTTTTGTTATTAACAATACATATATAATAATATTATAGGAAGGATAATATACAAATAAATATATATAAATGTTTTTGATCATAATATAAATACATATTTTATAATATTTTTATAATAATAATCATATATGAATGAACACTTTTTAATGATGTTTTTGTAATTAATAATACATATATAATAATATTATAGGAAGGATAATATGCAAATAAATATTCACAGTTTTTTTTTATCATAATATAAATACATATTTAAAAGTTTTTTATATTAATAATTATATATGAATGAACACTTTTTAGTAATGTTTTTGTAATTAATAATACAAATATAATAATATTATAGAAACGATAATATGAAAATAAATATTGACAGGTTTTTTTGATCATAATATAAATACATAGTTTAAAGTTTTTTTATAATTATAATTATATATGAATGAACACTTTTTAATAATGTTTTTGTTATGAATAATACATATATAATAATATTATAGGAAGGATAATATACAAATAAATATATAAAAATGTTTTTGATCCTAATATAAATACATATTTTATAATATTTTTATAATTATAATTATATATGAATGAACACTTTTTAATAATGTTTTTAATAATAATAATACATATATATTAATATTATAGTAAGGATAATATGCAATTAAATATTGGCAGGTTTTTTTTTATCATAATATAAATACATATTTTATAATTTTTATATAAAAATAATTATATATGAATGAACACTTTTTAATGATGTTTTTGTTATTAATAATACATATATAATAATATTATAGGAAGGATAATATACAAATAAATATATATAAATGTTTTTGATCATAATATAAATACATATTTTATAATATTTTTATAATAATAATTATATATGAATGAACACTTTTTAATGATGTTTTTGTAATTAATAATACATATATAATAATATTATAGAAACGATAATATGAAAATAAATATTGACAGGTTTTTTTGATCATAATATAAATACATATTTAAAAGTTTTTTATAATAATAATTATATATGAATGAACACTTTTTAGTAATGTTTTTGTAATTAATAATACAAATATAATAATATTATAGAAACGATAATATGAAAATAAATATTGACAGGTTTTTTTGATCATAATATAAATACATAGTTTAAAGTTTTTTTATAATTATAATTACATATGAATGAACACTTTTTAATAATGTTTTTGTTATGAATAATACATATATAATAATATTATAGGAAGGTTAATATACAAATAAATATATAAAAATGTTTTTGATCATAATATAAATACATATTTTATAATATTTTTTTAATTATAATTATATATGAATGAACACTTTTTAATAATGCTTTTAATAATAATAATACATATATATTAATATTATAGTAAGGATAATATGCAATTAAATATTGACAGGTTTTTTTTATCATAATATAAATACATATTTTATAATTTTTATATAAAAATAATTATATATGAATGAACACTTTTTAATGATGTTTTTGTTATTAATAATACATATATAATAATATTATAGGAAGGATAATATACAAATAAATATATATAAATGTTTTTGATCATAATATAAATACATATTTTATAATATTTTTATAATAATAATTATATATGAATGAACACTTTTTAATAATGTTTTTGTTATTAATAATACATATATAATAATATTATAGGAACGATAATATGCAAATAAATATTCACAGGTTTTTTTGATCATAATATAAATACATAGTTTAAAGTTTTTTTATAATAATAATTATATATGAATGAACACTTTTTAGTAATGTTTTTGTAATTAATAATACAAATATAATAATATTATAGAAACGATAATATGCAAATAAATATTGACAGGTTTTTTTGATCATAATATAAATACATAGTTTAAAGTTTTTTTATAATTATAATTATATATGAATGAACACTTTTTAATAATGTTTTTGTTATTAATAATACATATATAATAATATTATAGGAAGGATAATATACAAATAAATATATATAAATGTTTTTGATCATAATATAAATACATATTTTATAATATTTTTATAATTATAATTATATATGAATGAACACTTTTTAATAATGTTTTTAATAGTAATAATACATATATATTAATATTATAGTAAGGATAATATGCAATTAAATATTGGTACAGGTTTTTTTATCATAATATAAATACATATTTAAAAATTTTTATATAAAAATAATTATATATGAATGAACACTTTTTAATGATGTTTTTGTTATTAATAATACATATATAATAATATTATAGGAAGGATAATATACAAATAAATATATATAAATGTTTTTGATCATAATATAAATACATATTTTATAATATTTTTATAATTATAATTATATATGAATGAACACTTTTTAATAATGTTTTTAATAATAATAATACATATATATTAATATTATAGTAAGGATAATATGCAATTAAATATTGACAGGTTTTTTTATCATAATATAAATACATATTTTAAAATTTTTATATAAAAATAATTATATATGAATGAACACTTTTTAATGATGTTTTTGTTATTAATAATACATATATAATAATATTATAGGAAGGATAATATACAAATAAATATATATAAATGTTTTTGATCATAATATAAATACATATTTTATAATATTTTTATAATAATAATTTTATATAAATGAATACTTTTGAATAATGTTTTTGTTATTAATAATACATATATAATAATATTATAGGAAGGATAATATACAAATAAATATATATAAATGTTTTTTATCATAATATAAATACATATTTTATAATATTTTTATAATAATAATTATATATGAATGAACACTTTTTAATGATGTTTTTGTAATTAATAATACATATATAATAATATTATAGGAAGGATAATATGCAAATAAATATTCACAGTTTTTTTTTATCATAATATAAATACATATTTAAAAGTTTTTTATAATAATAATTATATATGAATAAACACTTTTTAGTAATGTTTTTGTAATTAATAATACAAATATAATAATATTATAGAAACGATAATATGAAAATAAATATTGACAGGTTTTTTTGATCATAATATAAATACATAGTTTAAAGTTTTTTTATAATTATAATTATATATGAATGAACACTTTTTAATAATGTTTTTGTTATGAATAATACATATATAATAATATTATAGGAAGGATAATATACAAATAAATATATATAAATGTTTTTGATATTAATATAAATACATATTTTATAATATTTTTATAATTATAATTATATATGAATGAACACTTTTTAATAATGTTTTTAATAATAATAATACATATATATTAATATTATAGTAAGGATAATATGCAAATAAATATTCACAGGTTTTTTTTATCATAATATAAATACATATTTTAAAGTTTTTTATAATAATAATTATATATGAATGAACACTTTTTAATGATGTTTTTGTAATTAATAATACATATATAATAATATTATAGGAAGGATAATATGCAAATAAATATTCACAGGTTTTTTTGATCATAATATAAATACATAGTTTAAAGTTTTTTTATAATTATATATTATATTATATATGAATGAACACTTTTTAATAATGTTTTTGTTATGAATAATACATATATAATAATATTATAGGAAGGATAATATACAAATAAATATATATAAATGTTTTTGATCATAATATAAATACATATTTTATAATATTTTTATAATAATAATAATATATGAATGAACACTTTTTAATAATGTTTTTGTTATGAATAATACATATATTTATTTGCATATTATCGTTTCTATAATATTATTATATTTGTATTATTAATTACAAAAACATTACTAAAAAGTGTTCATTCATATATAATTATTATTATAAAAAAACTTTAAACTATGTATTTATATTATGATCAAAAAAACCTGTGAATATTTATTTGCATATTATCCTTCCTATAATATTATTATATATGTATTATTAATAACAAAAACATTATTAAAAAGTGTTCATTCATATATAATTATTATTATAAAAATATTATAAAATATGTATTTATATTATGATCAAAAACATTTATATATATTTATTTGTATATTATCCTTCCTATAATATTATTATATATGTATTATTAATAACAAAAACATCATTAAAAAGTGTTCATTCATATATAATTATTTTTATATAAAAATTATAAAATATGTATTTATATTATGATAAAAAAAACCTGTCAATATTTAATTGCATATTATCCTTACTATAATATTAATATATATGTATTATTATTATTAAAAACATTATTAAAAAGTGTTCATTCATATATAATTATAATTAAAAAAATATTATAAAATATGTATTTATATTATGATCAAAAAACATTTTTATATATTTATTTGTATATTAACCTTCCTATAATATTATTATATATGTATTATTCATAACAAAAACATTATTAAAAAGTGTTCATTCATATGTAATTATAATTATAAAAAAACTTTAAACTATGTATTTATATTATGATCAAAAAAACCTGTCAATATTTATTTTCATATTATCGTTTCTATAATATTATTATATTTGTATTATTAATTACAAAAACATCATTAAAAAGTGTTCATTCATATATAATTATTATTATAAAAAAACTTTTAAATATGTATTTATATTATGATAAAAAAAAAACTGTGAATATTTATTTGCATATTATCCTTCCTATAATATTATTATATATGTATTATTAATTACAAAAACATCATTAAAAAGTGTTCATTCATATATAATTATTATTATAAAAATATTATAAAATATGTATTTATATTATGATCAAAAACATTTATATATATTTATTTGTATATTATCCTTCCTATAATATTATTATATATGTATTATTAATAACAAAAACATCATTAAAAAGTGTTCATTCATATATAATTATTTTTTATATAAAAATTATAAAATATGTATTTATATTATGATAAAAAAAAACCTGCCAATATTTAATTGCATATTATCCTTACTATAATATTAATATATATGTATTATTATTATTAAAAACATTATTAAAAAGTGTTCATTCATATATAATTATAATTATAAAAATATTATAAAATATGTATTTATATTAGGATCAAAAACATTTTTATATATTTATTTGTATATTATCCTTCCTATAATATTATTATATATGTATTATTCATAACAAAAACATTATTAAAAAGTGTTCATTCATATATAATTATAATTATAAAAAAACTTTAAACTATGTATTTATATTATGATCAAAAAAACCTGTCAATATTTATTTTCATATTATCGTTTCTATAATATTATTATATTTGTATTATTAATTACAAAAACATTACTAAAAAGTGTTCATTCATATATAATTATTAATATAAAAAACTTTTAAATATGTATTTATATTATGATAAAAAAAAACTGTGAATATTTATTTGCATATTATCCTTCCTATAATATTATTATATATGTATTATTAATTACAAAAACATCATTAAAAAGTGTTCATTCATATATAATTATTATTATAAAAATATTATAAAATATGTATTTATATTATGATCAAAAACATTTATATATATTTATTTGTATATTATCCTTCCTATAATATTATTATATATGTATTGTTAATAACAAAAACATTATTAAAAAGTGTTCATTCATATATAATTATTATTATAAAAATATTATAAAATATGTTTTTATATTATGATCAAAAACATTTATATATATTTATTTGTATATTATCCTTCCTATAATATTATTAATATATGTATTATTCATAACAAAAACATTATTAAAAAGTGTTCATTCATATATTATTATTATTATAAAAATATTATAAAATATGTATTTATATTATGATCAAAAACATTTATATATATTTATTTGTATATTATCCTTCCTATAATATTATTATATATGTATTATTCATAACAAAAACATTATTAAAAAGTGTTCATTCATATATAATTATAATTATAAAAAAACTTTAAACTATGTATTTATATTATGATCAAAAAAACCTGTCAATATTTATTTGCATATTATCGTTTCTATAATAATATTATATTTGTATTATTAATTACAAAAACATTACTAAAAAGTGTTCATTCATATATAATTATTATTATAAAAAACTTTAAAATATGTATTTATATTATGATAAAAAAAACCTGTGAATATTTATTTGCATATTATCCTTACTATAATATTAATATATATGTATTATTATTATTAAAAACATTATTAAAAAGTGTTCATTCATATATAATTATAATTATAAAAATATTATAAAATATGTATTTATATTATGATCAAAAACATTTATATATATTTATTTGTATATTATCCTTCCTATAATATTATTATATATGTATTATTCATAACAAAAACATTATTAAAAAGTGTTCATTCATATATAATTATAATTATAAAAAAACTTTAAACTATGTATTTATATTATGATCAAAAAAACCTGTCAATATTTATTTTCATATTATCGTTTCTATAATATTATTATATTTGTATTATTAATTACAAAAACATTACTAAAAAGTGTTCATTCATATATAATTATTATTATAAAAAACTTTTAAATATGTATTTATATTATGATAAAAAAAACTGTGAATATTTATTTGCATATTATCCTTCCTATAATATTATTATATATGTATTATTAATTACAAAAACATCATTAAAAAGTGTTCATTCATATATAATTATTATTATAAAAATATTATAAAATATGTATTTATATTATGATCAAAAACATTTATATATATTTATTTGTATATTATCCTTCCTATAATATTATTATATATGTATTATTAATAACAAAAACATTATTCAAAAGTATTCATTTATATAAAATTATTATTATAAAAATATTATAAAATATGTATTTATATTATGATCAAAAACATTTATATATATTTATTTGTATATTATCCTTCCTATAATATTATTATATATGTATTATTAATAACAAAAACATCATTAAAAAGTGTTCATTCATATATAATTATTTTTATATAAAAATTTTTAAATATGTATTTATATTATGATAAAAAAAACCTGTCAATATTTAATTGCATATTATCCTTACTATAATATTAATATATATGTATTATTATTATTAAAAACATTATTAAAAAGTGTTCATTCATATATAATTATAATTATAAAAATATTATAAAATATGTATTTATATTATGATCAAAAACATTTATATATATTTATTTGTATATTATCCTTCCTATAATATTATTATATATGTATTATTCATAACAAAAGCATTATTAAAAAGTGTTCATTCATATATAATTATAATTATAAAAAAACTTTAAACTATGTATTTATATTATGATCAAAAAAACCTGTCAATATTTATTTTCATATTATCGTTTCTATAATATTATTATATTTGTATTATTAATTACAAAAACATTACTAAAAAGTGTTCATTCATATATAATTATTATTATAAAAAACTTTTAAATATGTATTTATATTATGATAAAAAAAACTGTGAATATTTATTTGCATATTATCCTTCCTATAATATTATTATATATGTATTATTAATTACAAAAACATCATTAAAAAGTGTTCATTCATATATAATTATTATTATAAAAATATTATAAATATGTATTTATATTATGATCAAAAACATTTATATATATTTATTTGTATATTATCCTTCCTATAATATTATTATATATGTATTATTAATAACAAAAACATTATTCAAAAGTATTCATTTATATAAAATTATTATTATAAAAATATTATAAAATATGTATTTATATTATGATCAAAAACATTTATATATATTTATTTGTATATTATCCTTCCTATAATATTATTATATATGTATTATTAATAACAAAAACATCATTAAAAAGTGTTCATTCATATATAATTATTTTTATATAAAAATTTTTAAATATGTATTTATATTATGATAAAAAAAACCTGTCAATATTTAATTGCATATTATCCTTACTATAATATTAATATATATGTATTATTACTATTAAAAACATTATTAAAAAGTGTTCATTCATATATAATTATAATTATAAAAATATTATAAAATATGTATTTATATTATGATCAAAAACATTTATATATATTTATTTGTATATTATCCTTCCTATAATATTATTATATATCTATTATTAATAACAAAAACATTATTAAAAAGTGTTCATTCATATATAATTATAATTATAAAAAAACTTTAAACTATGTATTTATATTATGATCAAAAAAACCTGTCAATATTTATTTGCATATTATCGTTTCTATAATATTATTATATTTGTATTATTAATTACAAAAACATTACTAAAAAGTGTTCATTCATATATTATTATTATTATAAAAAACTTTAAAATATGTATTTATATTATGATAAAAAAACCTGTGAATATTTATTTGCATATTATCCTTCCTATAATATTATTATATATGTATTATTAATAACAAAAACATTATTAAAAAGTGTTCATTCATATATAATTATTATTATAAAAATATTATAAAATATGTATTTATATTATGATCAAAAACATTTATATATATTTATTTGTATATTATCCTTCCTATAATATTATTATATATGTATTATTAATAACAAAAATATTATTCAAAAGTGTTCATTCATATATAATTATTATTATAAAAATATTATAAAATATGTATTTATATTATGATCAAAAACATTTATATATATTTATTTGTATATTATCCTTCCTATAATATTATTATATATGTATTATTAATAACAAAAACATCATTAAAAAGTGTTCATTCATATATAATTATTGTTATATAAAAATTATAAAATATGTATTTATATTATGATAAAAAAAACCTGTCAATATTTAATTGCATATTATCCTTACTATAATATTAATATATATGTATTATTATTATTAAAAACATTATTAAAAAGTGTTCATTCATATATAATTATAATTAAAAAAATATTATAAAATATGTATTTATATTATGATCAAAAACATTTTTATATATTTATTTGTATATTATCCTTCCTATAATATTATTATATATGTATTATTCATAACAAAAACATTATTAAAAAGTGTTCATACATATATAATTATAATTATAAAAAAACTTTAAACTATGTATTTATATTATGATCAAAAAAACCTGTCAATATTTATTTTCATATTATCGTTTCTATAATATTATTATATTTGTATTATTAATTACAAAAACATTACTAAAAAGTGTTCATTCATATATAATTATTATTATAAAAAACTTTTAAATATGTATTTATATTATGATAAAAAAAACTGTGAATATTTATTTGCATATTATCCTTCCTATAATATTATTATATATGTATTATTAATTACAAAAACATCATTAAAAAGTGTTCATTCATATATAATTATTATTATAAAAATATTATAAAATATGTATTTATATTATGATCAAAAACATTTATATATATTTATTTGTATATTATCCTTCCTATAATATTATTATATATGTATTATTAATAACAAAAACATCATTAAAAAGTGTTCATTCATATATAATTATTTTTATATAAAAATTATAAAATATGTATTTATATTATAATAAAAAAAACCTGTCAATATTTAATTGCATATTATCCTTACTATAATATTAATATATATGTATTATTATTATTAAAAACATTATTAAAAAGTGTTCATTCATATATAATTATAATTATAAAAATATTATAAAATATGTATTTATATTATGATCAAAAACATTTTTATATATTTATTTGTATATTATCCTTCCTATAATATTATTATATATGTATTATTCATAACAAAAACATTATTAAAAAGTTCTCATTCATATATAATTATAATTATAAAAAAACTTTAAACTATGTATTTATATTATGATCAAAAAAACCTGTCAATATTTATTTTCATATTATCGTTTCTATAATATTATTATATTTGTATTATTAATTACAAAAACATTACTAAAAAGTGTTCATTCATATATAATTATTAATATAAAAAACTTTTAAATATGTATTTATATTATGATAAAAAAAAACTGTGAATATTTATTTGCATATTATCCTTCCTATAATATTATTATATATGTATTATTAATTACAAAAACATCATTAAAAAGTGTTCATTCATATATTATTATTATTATAAAAATATTATAAAATATGTATTTATATTATGATCAAAAACATTTATATATATTTATTTGTATATTATCCTTCCTATAATATTATTATATATGTATTATTAATAACAAAAACATTATTAAAAAGTGTTCATTCATATATAATTATTATTATAAAGATATTATAAAATATGTATTTATATTATGATCAAAAACATTTATATATATTTATTTGTATATTATCCTTCCTATAATATTATTATATATGTATTATTCATAACAAAAACATTATTAAAAAGTGTTCATTCATATATTATTATTATTATAAAAATATTATAAAATATGTATTTATATTATGATCAAAAACATTTATATATATTTATTTGTATATTATCCTTCCTATAATATTATTATATATGTATTATTCATAACAAAAACATTATTAAAAAGTGTTCATTCATATATAATTATAATTATAAAAAAACTTTAAACTATGTATTTATATTATGATCAAAAAAACCTGTCAATATTTATTTGCATATTATCGTTTCTATAATATTATTATATTTGTATTATTAATTACAAAAACATTACTAAAAAGTGTTCATTCATATATAATTATTATTATAAAAAAACTTTAAACTATGTATTTATATTATGATTAAAAAAACCTGTCAATATTTTTTTGCATATTATCGTTTCTATAATATTATTATATTTGTATTACTAATTACAAAAACATTACTAAAAAGTGTTCATTCATATATAATTATTTTTATATAAAAATTTTTAAATATGTATTTATATTATGATAAAAAAAACCTGTCAATATTTAATTGCATATTATCCTTACTATAATATTAATATATATGTATTATTACTATTAAAAACATTATTAAAAAGTGTTCATTCATATATAATTATAATTATAAAAATATTATAAAATATGTATTTATATTATGATTAAAAACATTTATATATATTTATTTGTATATTATCCTTCCTATAATATTATTATATATGTATTATTAATAACAAAAACATTATTAAAAAGTGTTCATTCATATATAATTATAATTATAAAAAAACTTTAAACTATGTATTTATATTATGATCAAAAAAACCTGTCAATATTTATTTGCATATTATCGTTTCTATAATATTATTATATTTGTATTATTAATTACAAAAACATTACAAAAAAGTGTTCATTCATATATAATTATTATTATAAAAAAACTTTAAACTATGTATTTATATTATGATCAAAAAAACCTGTGAATATTTATTTGCATATTATCCTTCCTATAATATTATTATGTATTATTAATAACAAAAACATTATTCAAAAGTGTTCATTCATATATAATTATTATTATAAAAATATTATAAAATATGTATTTATATTATGATCAAAAACATTTATAAATATTTATTTGTATATTATCCTTCCTATAATATTATTATATATGTATTATTAATAACAAAAACATCATTAAAAAGTGTTCATTCATATATAATTATTTTTATATAAAAATTATAAAATATGTATTTATATTATGATAAAAAAAAACCTGTCAATATTTAATTGCATATTATCCTTACTATAATATTAATATATATGTATTATTATTATTAAAAACATTATTAAAAAGTGTTCATTCATATATAATTATAATTATAAAAATATTATAAAATATGTATTTATATTATGATCAAAAACATTTTTATATATTTATTTGTATATTATCCTTCCTATAATATTATTATATATGTATTATTCATAACAAAAACATTATTAAAAAGTGTTCATTCATATATAATTATAATTATAAAAAAACTTTAAACTATGTATTTATATTATGATCAAAAAAACCTGTCAATATTTATTTTCATATTATCGTTTCTATAATATTATTATATTTGTATTATTAATTACAAAAACATTACTAAAAAGTGTTCATTCATATATAATTATTATTATAAAAAACTTTAAAATATGTATATATATTATGATAAAAAAAACCTGTGAATATTTATTTGCATATTATCCTTCCTATAATATTATTATATATGTATTATTAATTACAAAAACATCATTAAAAATTGTTCATTCATATATAATTATTTTTATATAAAAATTTTAAAATATGTATTTATAATATGATAAAAAAAACCTGTCAATATTTAATTGCATATTATCCTTACTATAATATTAATATATATGTATTATTATTATTAAAATCATTATTAAAAAGTGTTCATCATATATAATTATAATTATAAAAATATTATAAAATATGTATTTATATAATGATCAAAAACATTTATATATATTTATTTGTATATTATCCTTCCTATAATATTATTATATATGTATTATTAATAACAAAAACATTATTAAAAAGTGTTCATTCATATATAATTATTATTATAAAAATATTATAAAATATGTATTTATATTATAATCAAAAACATTTATATATATTTATTTGTATATTATCCTTCCTATAATATTATTATATATGTATTATTCATAACAAAAACATTATTAAAAAGTGTTCATTCATATATAATTATAATTATAAAAAAACTTTAAACTATGTATTTATATTATGATCAAAAAAACCTGTCAATATTTATTTGCATAATATCGTTTCTATAATATTATTATATTTGTATTATTAATTACAAAAACATTACTAAAAAGTGTTCATTCATATATAATTATTATTATAAAAAAACTTTAAACTATGTATTTATATTATGATCAAAAAAACCTGTCAATATTTATTTGCATATTATCGTTTCTATAATATTATTATATTTGTATTATTAATTACAAAAACATTACTAAAAAGTGTTCATTCATATATTATTATTATTATAACAAACTTTAAAATATGTATTTATATTATGATAAAAAAAACCTGTGAATATTTATTTGCATATTATCCTTCCTATAATATTATTATATATGTATTATTAATAACAAAAACATTATTAAAAAGTGTTCATTCATATATATATATTATTATAAAAATATTATAAAATATGTATTTATATTATGATCAAAAACATTTTTATATATTTATTTGTATATTATCCTTCCTATAATATTATTATATATGTATTATTAATAACAAAAACATTATTAAAAAGTGTTCATTCATATATTATTATTATTATAGAATTATTATAAAATATGTATTTATATTATGATCAAAAACATTTATATATATTTATTTGTATATTATACTTCCTATAATATTATTATATATGTATTATTAATAACAAAAACATTATTAAAAAGTGTTCATTCATATATAATTATAATTATAAAAAAACTTTAAACTATGTATTTATATTATGATCAAAAAAACCTGTCAATATTTATTTGCATATTATCGTTTCTATAATATTATTATATTTGTATTATTAATTACAAAAACATTACTAAAAAGTGTTCATTCATATATAATTATTATTATAAAAAAACTTTAAACTATGTATTTATATTATGATCAAAAAAACCTGTCAATATTTATTTGCATATTATCGTTTCTATAATATTATTATATTTGTATTATTAATTACAAAAACATTACTAAAAAGTGTTCATTCATATATAATTATTATTATAAAAAAACTTTAAACTATGTATTTATATTATGATCAAAAAAACCTGTGAATATTTATTTGCATATTATCCTTCCTATAATATTATTATATATGTATTATTAATAACAAAAACATCATTAAAAAGTGTTCATTCATATATAATTATTTTTATATAAAAATTATAAAATATGTATTTATATTATGATAAAAAAAAACCTGTCAATATTTAATTGCATATTATCCTTCCTATAATATTAATATATATGTATTATTATTATTAAAAACATTATTAAAAAGTGTTCATTCATATATAATTATAATTATAAAAATATTATAAAATATGTATTTATATTATGATCAAAAACATTTTTATATATTTATTTGTATATTATCCTTCCTATAATATTATTATATATGTATTATTCATAACAAAAACATTATTAAAAAGTGTTCATTCATATGTAATTATAATTATAAAAAAACTTTAAACTATGTTTTTATATTATGATCAAAAAAACCTGTCAATATTTATTTTCATATTATCGTTTCTATAATATTATTATATTTGTATTATTAATTACAAAAACATTACTAAAAAGTGTTCATTCATATATAATTATTATTATAAAAAACTTTAAAATATGTATTTATATTATGATAAAAAAAACCTGTGAATATTTATTTGCATATTATCCTTCCTATAATATTATTATATATGTATTATTAATTACAAAAACATCATTAAAAATTGTTCATTCATATATAATTATTTTTATATAAAAATTTTAAAATATGTATTTATAATATGATAAAAAAAAACTGTCAATATTTAATTGCATATTATCCTTACTATAATATTAATATATATGTATTATTATTATTAAAATCATTATTAAAAAGTGTTCATCATATATAATTATAATTATAAAAATATTATAAAATATGTATTTATATTATGATCAAAAACATTTATATATATTTATTTGTATATTATCCTTCCTATAATATTATTATATATGTATTATTAATAACAAAAACATTATTAAAAAGTGTTCATTCATATATAATTATTATTATAAAAATATTATAAAATATGTATTTATATTATGATCAAAAACATTTATATATATTTATTTGTATATTATCCTTCCTATAATATTATTATATATGTATTATTCATAACAAAAACATTATTAAAAAGTGTTCATTCATATATAATTATAATTATAAAAAAACTTTAAACTATGTATTTATATTATGATCAAAAAAACCTGTCAATATTTATTTGCATATTATCGTTTCTATAATATTATTATATTTGTATTATTAATTACAAAAACATTACTAAAAAGTGTTCATTCATATATAATTATTATTATAAAAAAACTTTAAACTATGTATTTATATTATGATAAAAAAAACCTGTCAATATTTATTTGCATATTATCGTTTCTATAATATTATTATATTTGTATTATTAATTACAAAAACATTACTAAAAAGTGTTCATTCATATATAATTATTATTATAAAAAAACTTTAAACTATGTATTTATATTATGATCAAAAAAACCTGTGAATATTTATTTGCATATTATCCTTCCTATAATATTATTATATATGTATTATTAATAACAAAAACATTATTAAAAAGTGTTCATTCATATATAATTATTATTATAAAAATATTATAAAATATGTATTTATATTATGATCAAAAACATTTTTATATATTTATTTGTATATTATCCTTCCTATAATATTATTATATATGTATTATTAATAACAAAAACATTATTAAAAAGTGTTCATTCATATATTATTATTATTATAAAATTATTATAAAATATGTATTTATATTATGATCAAAAACATTTATATATATTTATTTGTATATTATCCTTCCTATAATATTATTATATATGTATTATTCATAACAAAAACATTATTAAAAAGTGTTCATTCATATATAATTATTATTATAAAAAAACTTTAAACTATGTATTTATATTATGATCAAAAAAACCTGTCAATATTTATTTGCATATTATCGTTTCTATAATATTATTATATTTGTATTATTAATTACAAAAACATTACTAAAAAGTGTTCATTCATATATAATTATTATTATAAAAAAACTTTAAACTATGTATTTATATTATGATTAAAAAAACCTGTCAATATTTATTTGCATATTATCGTTTCTATAATATTATTATATTTGGATTATTAATTACAAAAACATTACTAAAAAGTGTTCATATATTATTATTATTATAAAAAACTTTAAAATATGTATTTATATTATGATAAAAAAACCTGTGAATATTTATTTGCATATTATCCTTCCTATAATATTGTTATATAACAAAAACATTATTAAAAAGTGTTCATTCATATATAATTATTATTAAAAAATATTATAAAATATGTATTTATATTATGATCAAAAACATTTATATATATTTATTTGTATATTATCCTTCCTATAATATTATTATATATGTATTATTAATAACAAAAACATTATTCAAAGGTGTTCATTCATATATAATTATTATTATAAAAATATTATAAAATATGTATTTATATTATGATCAAAAACATTTATATATATTTATTTGTATATTATCCTTCCTATAATATTATTATATATGTATTATTAATAACAAAAACATCATTAAAAAGTGTTCATTCATATATAATTATTTTTATATAAAAATTATAAAATGTGTATTTATATTATGATAAAAAAAAACCTGTCAATATTTAATTGCATATTATCCTTACTATAATATTAATATATATGTATTATTATTATTAAAAACATTATTAAAAAGTGTTCATTCATATATAATTATAATTATAAAAATATTATAAAATATGTATTTATATTATGATCAAAAACATTTTTATATATTTATTTGTATATTATCCTTCCTATAATATTATTATATATGTATTATTCATAACAAAAACATTATTAAAAAGTGTTCATTCATATATAATTATAATTATAAAAAAACTTTAAACTATGTATTTATATTATGATCAAAAAAACCTGTCAATATTTATTTTCATATTATCGTTTCTATAATATTATTATATTTGTATTATTAATTACAAAAACACTACTAAAAAGTGTTCATTCATATATAATTATTATTATAAAAAACTTTTAAATATGTATTTATATTATGATAAAAAAAAACTGTGAATATTTATTTGCATATTATCCTTCCTATAATATTATTATATATGTATTATTAATTACAAAAACATCATTAAAAAGTGTTCATTCATATACAATTATTATTATAAAAATATTATAAAATATGTATTTATATTATGATCAAAAACATTTATATATATTTATTTGTATATTATCCTTCCTATAATATTATTATATATGTATTATTAATAACAAAAACATCATTAAAAAGTGTTCATTCATATATAATTATTTTTATATAAAAATTTTAAAATATGTATTTATATTATGAAAAAAAAACCTGTCAATATTTAATTGCATATTATCCTTACTATAATATTAATATATATGTATTATTATTATTAAAAACATTATTAAAAAGTGTTCATTCATATATAATTATAATTATAAAAATATTATAAAATATGTATTTATATTATGATCAAAAACATTTTTATATATTTATTTGTATATTATCCTTCCTATAATATTATTATATATGTATTATTCATAACAAAAACATTATTAAAACGTGTTCATTCATATATAATTATAATTATAAAAAAACTTTAAACTATGTATTTATATTATGATCAAAAAAACCTGTCAATATTTATTTGCATATTATCGTTTCTATAATATTATTATATTTGTATTATTAATTACAAAAACATTACTAAAAAGTGTTCATTCATATATAATTATTATTATAAAAAAACTTTAAACTATGTATTTATATTATGATCAAAAAAACCTGTCAATATTTATTTGCATATTATCGTTTCTATAATATTATTATATTTGTATTATTAATTACAAAAACATTACTAAAAAGTGTTCATTCATATATAATTATTATTATAAAAATATTATAAAATATGTATTTATATTATGATCAAAAACATTTATATATATTTATTTGTATATTATCCTTCCTATAATATTATTATATATGTATTATTAATAACAAAAACATTATTCAAAAGTGTTCATTCATATAAAATTATTATTAAAAAAATATTATAAAATATGTATTTATATTATGATCAAAAACATTTATATATATTTATTTGTATATTATCCTTCCTATATTATTATTATATATGTATTATTAATAACAAAAACATCATTAAAAAGTGTTCATTCATATATAATTATTTTTATATAAAAATTTTAAAATATATATTTATATTATGATAAAAAAACCTGTCAATATTTAATTGCATATTATCCTTACTATAATATTAATATATATGTATTATTATTATTAAAAACATTATTAAAAAGTGTTCATTCATATATAATTATAATTATAAAAATATTATAAAATATGTATTTATATTATGATCAAAAACATTTTTATATATTTATTTGTATATTATCCTTCCTATAATATTATTATATATGTATTATTCATAACAAAAACATTATTAAAAAGTGTTCATTCATATATAATTATAATTATAAAAAAACTTTAAACTATGTATTTATATTATGATCAAAAAAACCTGTCAATATTTATTTTCATATTATCGTTTCTATAATATTATTATATTTGTATTATTAATTACAAAAACACTACTAAAAAGTGTTCATTCATATATAATTATTATTATAAAAAACTTTTAAATATGTATTTATATTATGATAAAAAAAAAACTGTGAATATTTATTTGCATATTATCCTTCCTATAATATTATTATATATGTATTATTAATTACAAAAACATCATTAAAAAGTGTTCATTCATATACAATTATTATTATAAAAATATTATAAAATATGTATTTATATTATGATCAAAAACATTTATATATATTTATTTGTATATTATCCTTCCTATAATATTATTATATATGTATTATTAATAACAAAAACATCATTAAAAAGTGTTCATTCATATATAATTATTTTTATATAAAAATTTTAAAATATGTATTTATATTATGAAAAAAAAACCTGTCAATATTTAATTGCATATTATCCTTACTATAATATTAATATATATGTATTATTATTATTAAAAACATTATTAAAAAGTGTTCATTCATATATAATTATAATTATAAAAATATTATAAAATATGTATTTATATTATGATCAAAAACATTTTTATATATTTATTTGTATATTATCCTTCCTATAATATTATTATATATGTATTATTCATAACAAAAACATTATTAAAACGTGTTCATTCATATATAATTATAATTATAAAAAAACTTTAAACTATGTATTTATATTATGATCAAAAAAACCTGTCAATATTTATTTGCATATTATCGTTTCTATAATATTATTATATTTGTATTATTAATTACAAAAACATTACTAAAAAGTGTTCATTCATATATAATTATTATTATAAAAAAACTTTAAACTATGTATTTATATTATGATCAAAAAAACCTGTCAATATTTATTTGCATATTATCGTTTCTATAATATTATTATATTTGTATTATTAATTACAAAAACATTACTAAAAAGTGTTCATTCATATATAATTATTATTATAAAAATATTATAAAATATGTATTTATATTATGATCAAAAACATTTATATATATTTATTTGTATATTATCCTTCCTATAATATTATTATATATGTATTATTAATAACAAAAACATTATTCAAAAGTGTTCATTCATATAAAATTATTATTAAAAAAATATTATAAAATATGTATTTATATTATGATCAAAAACATTTATATATATTTATTTGTATATTATCCTTCCTATATTATTATTATATATGTATTATTAATAACAAAAACATCATTAAAAAGTGTTCATTCATATATAATTATTTTTATATAAAAATTTTAAAATATATATTTATATTATGATAAAAAAACCTGTCAATATTTAATTGCATATTATCCTTACTATAATATTAATATATATGTATTATTATTATTAAAAACATGATTAAAAAGTGTTCATTCATATATAATTATAATTATAAAAATATTATAAAATATGTATTTATATTATGATCAAAAACATTTATAAATATTTATTTGTATTTTATCCTTCCTATAATATTATTATATATGTATTATTCATAACAAAAACATTATTAAAAAGTGTTCATTCATATATAATTATAATTATAAAAAACTTTAAACTATGTATTTATATTATGATCAAAAAAACCTGTCAATATTTATTTTCATATTATCGTTTCTATAATATTATTATATTTGTATTATTAATTACAAAAACATTACTAAAAAGTGTTCATTCATATATAATTATTATTATAAAAAACTTTAAAATATGTATTTATATTATGATAAAAAAAACCTGTCAATATTAATTTTCATATTATCGTTTTTATAATATTATTATATTTGTATTATTAATTACAAAAACATTACTAAAAAGTGTTCATTCATATATAATTATTATTATAAAAAACTTTAAAATATGTATTTATATTATGATAAAAAAAACCTGTGAATATTTATTTGCATATTATCCTTCCTATAATATTATTATATATGTATTATTAATTACAAAAACATCATTAAAAAGTGTTCATTCATATATAATTATTATTATAAAAATATTATAAAATATGTATTTATATTTATGATCAAAAACATTTATATATATTTATTTGTATATTATCCTTCCTATAATATTATTATATATGTATTATCAATAACAAAAACATTATTAAAAAGTGTTCATTCATATATAATTATTATTATAAAAATATTATAAAATATGTATTTATATTATGATCAAAAACATTTATATATATTTATTTGTATATTATCCTTCCTATAATATTATTATATATGTATTATTCATAACAAAAACATTATTAAAAAGTGTTCATTCATATATTATTATTATTATAAAAATATTATAAAATATGTATTTATATTATGATCAAAAACATTTATATATATTTATTTGTATATTATCCTTCCTATAATATTATTATATATGTATTATCAATAACAAAAACATCACTAAAAAGTGTTCATTCATATATAATTATTTTTATATAAAAATTATAAAATATGTATTTATATTATGATAAAAAAACCTGTCAATATTTAATTGCATATTATCCTTACTATAATATTATTATATATGTATTATTCATA
>NW_026543249.1:0-39926 GCF_028750875.1 Macrosteles quadrilineatus | reverse complement strand
AAGTGTGTACAAGGTTGTACAAGTGTGTACAAGGGTGTACAATCGTGTACAAGGATGTACAAGTTTGTAAAAGTTTGTACAAGTTTGTACAAGTTTGTACAAGGTTGTACAAGTGTGTACAAGGATGTACAAGTTTGTACAAGGGTGCACAAGTGTGTACAAGGGTGTACAATCGTGTACAAGCTTGTACAAGTGTGTACAAGGGTGTACAGGTTTGTACAAGGTTGTACAAGGTTGTACAAGTGTGTACAATGGTGTACAAATGTGTACAAGGATGTAAAAGTTTGTACAATTGTGTACAAGTTTGTACAAGGTTGTACAAGTGTGTACAAGGTTGTACAATTGTGTACAAGGCTGTACAAGTGTGTACAAGGTTGTACAAGTGTGTACAAGGTTGTACAAGTGTGTACAAGGTTGTACAAGTGTGTATCAGGTTGTACAAGTGTGTACAAGGTTGTACAAGTGTGTACAAGGGTGTACAATCGTGTACAAGGATGTACAAGTTTGTAAAAGTTTGTACAAGTTTGTACAAGTTTGTACAAGGTTGTACAAGTGTGTACAAGGATGTACAAGTTTGTACAAGGGTGCACAAGTGTGTACAAGGGTGTACAATCGTGTACAAGCTTGTACAAGTGTGTACAAGGGTGTACAGGTTTGTACAAGGTTGTACAAGGTTGTACAAGTGTGTACAAGGGTGTACAAATGTGTACAAGGTTGTACAAGTGTGTACAAGGTTGTACAAGTGTGTACAAGGTTGTACAAGTGTGTACAAGGTTGTACAAGTGTGTACAAGGTTGTACAAGTGTGTACAAGGTTGTACAAGTGTGTACAAGGGTGTACAAGTGTGTACAATGGTGTACAAATGTGTACAAGGATGTAAAAGTTTGTACAATTGTGTACAAGTTTGTACAAGGTTGTACAAGTGTGTACAAGGTTGTACAATTGTGTACAAGGCTGTACAAGTGTGTACAAGGTTGTACAAGTGTGTACAAGGTTGTACAAGTGTGTACAAGGTTGTACAAGTGTGTATCAGGTTGTACAAGTGTGTACAAGGTTGTACAAGTGTGTACAAGGGTGTACAATCGTGTACAAGGATGTACAAGTTTGTAAAAGTTTGTACAAGTTTGTACAAGTTTGTACAAGGTTGTACAAGTGTGTACAAGGATGTACAAGTTTGTACAAGGGTGCACAAGTGTGTACAAGGGTGTACAATCGTGTACAAGCTTGTACAAGTGTGTACAAGGGTGTACAGGTTTGTACAAGGTTGTACAAGGTTGTACAAGTGTGTACAAGGGTGTACAAATGTGTACAAGGTTGTACAAGTGTGTACAAGGTTGTACAAGTGTGTACAAGGTTGTACAAGTGTGTACAAGGGTGTACAAGTGTGTACAAGGTTGTACAAGTGTGTACAAGGTTGTACAAGTGTGTACAAGGGTGTACAAGTGTGTACAAGGTTGTACAAGTTTTTACAAGGTTGTACAAGTGTGTACAAGGGTGTAAAATCGTGTACAAGGATGTACAAGTTTGTACAGGTTTGTACAAGGTTGTACAAGTGTGTACAATTATGTACAAGTGTGTACAAGGATGTACAAGTTTGTACAAGGGTGTACAAGTGTGTACGATAAGTAAAAGTGTGTACAAGGGTGTACAAGGTTGTACAAGTGTGTACAAGGTTGTACAATTGTGTACAAGGCTGTACAACTGTGTACAAGGTTGTACAATTGTGTACAAGGCTGTACAAGTGTGTACAAGGTTGTACAAGTGTGTACAAGGTTGTACAAGTGTGTACAAGGATGTACAAGTTTGTACAAGGGTGTACAAGTGTGTACGATGTGTAAAAGTTTGTACAAGGGTGTACAAGGTTGTACAAGTGTGTACAAGGTTGTACAATTGTGTACAAGGCTGTACAAGTGTGTACAAGATTGTACAAGTGTGTACAAGGTTGTACAAGTGTGTACAAGGATGTACAAGTTTGTACAAGGGTGTACAAGTGTGTACGATGTGTAAAAGTTTGTACAAGGGTGTACAAGGTTGTACAAGTGTGTACAAGGTTGTACAATTGTGTACAAGGCTGTACAAGTGTGTACAAGGTTGTACAATTTTGTACAAGGCTGTACAATTGTGTACAAGGTTGTACAAGTGTGTACAAGGCTGTACAATTGTGTACAAGGTTGTACAAGTGTGTACAAGGTTGTACAATTGTGTATCAGGTTGTACAAGTGTGTACAAGGTTGTACAAGTGTGTACAAGGGTGTACAATCGTGTACAAGGATGTACAAGTTTGTAAAAGTTTGTACAAGTTTGTACAAGTTTGTACAAGGTTGTACAAGTGTGTACAAGGATGTACAAGTTTGTACAAGGGTGCACAAGTGTGTACAAGGGTGTACAATCGTGTACAAGCTTGTACAAGTGTGTACAAGGGTGTACAGGTTTGTACAAGGTTGTACAAGGTTGTACAAGTGTGTACAAGGGTGTACAAATGTGTACAAGGATGTAAAAGTTTGTACAAGTGTGTACAAGTTTGTACAAGGTTGTACAAGTGTGTACAAGGTTTTACAATTGTGTACAAGGTTGTACAAGTGTGTACAAGGTTGTACAAGTGTGTACAAGGTTGTACAAGTGTGTACAAGGTTGTATAAGTGTGTACAACTTGTACAAGTGTGTACAAGCTTGTACAAGTGTGTACAAGGTTGTACAAGTGTGTACAAGGTTGTACAAGTGTGTACAAAGTTGTGCAATTGTGTACAAGGCTGTACAAGTGTGTACAAGGTTGTACAAGTGTGTACAAGGCTGTACAATTGTGTACAAGGTTGTACAAGTGTGTACAAGGTTGTACAGGTGTGTACAAGTTGTACAATTGTGTACAAGGCTGTACAAGTGTGTTCAAGGTTGTACAAGTGTGTACAAGGTTGTACAAGTGTGTACAAGGGTGTACAATTGTGTACAAGGATGTACAAGTGTGTACAAGGTTGTACAAGTGTGTACAAGGATGTACAAGTTTGTACAAGGGCTGTACAAGTGTGTACGAAGTGTAAATGTTTGTACAAGGGTGTACAAGTTTGTACAAGTGTGTACAAGGTTGTACAATTGTGTACAAGGCTGTACAAGTGTGTACAAGGTTGTACAATTTTGTACAAATCTGTACAAGTGTGTACAAGGTTGTACAAGTGTGTACAGGGCTCTACAATTGTGTACAAGGTTGTACAAGTGTGTACAAGGTTGTACAAGTGTGTACAAGGTTGTACAATTGTGTACAAGGCTGTACAAGTGTGTAAAAGGTTGTACAAGTGTGTACAAGGTTGTACAAGTGTGTACAAGGTTGTACAAGTGTGTACAAGGTTGTTCAAGTGTGTACAAGGTTGTACAAGTGTGTACGAGGTTTCACAATTGTGTACAAGGTTGTACAAGTGTGTACAAGGTTGTACAATTGTGTACAAGGCTGTACAATGTGTACAAGGTTGTACAAGGTTGTACAAGTGTGTACAAGGGTGTACAAGTTTTAACAAGGTTGTACAAGTGTGTACAAGGTTGTACAAGTGTGTACAAGGCTGTACAATTGTGTACAAGGTTGTACAAGTGTGTACAAGGTTGTACAAGTGTGTACAAGGTTGTACAATTGTGTACAAGGCTGTACAAGTGTGTACAAGGTTGTACAAGTGTGTACAAGGCTGTACAATTGTGTACAAGGTTGTACAAGTGTGTACAAGGTTGTACAAGTGTGTACAAGGTTGTACAATTGTGTACAAGACTGTACAAGTGTGTACAAAGTTGTGCAAGTGTGTACAAGGTTGTACAAGTGTGTACAAGGTTGTACAATTGTGTACAAGGTTGTACAAGTGTGTACAAGGTTGTACAAGTGTGTACAAGGGTGTACAATCGTGTACAAGGATGTACAAGTTTGTACAAGATTGTACAAGTGTGTACTGGGTTGTACAAGTGTGTACAAGATTGTATAAGTTTGTACAAGGTTGTACAAGTGTGTACAAGGGTTTACAAGTGTGTACAAATGTGTACAATTGTGTACAGGGGTGTACAAGTTTGTACAAGGGTGTACAAGTTTTACAAGGTTGTTCAAGTGTGTACAAGGTTGTACAAGTTGTGTACTGGGTTGTACAAGTGTGTACAAGATTGTATAAGTTTGTACAAGGTTGTACAAGTGTGTACAAGGGTGTACAAGTGTGTACAAATGTGTACAAGTGTGTACAGGGGTGTACAAGTTTGTACAAGGGTGTACAAGTTTTACAAGGTTGTACAAGTGTGTACAAGGTTGTACAAGTTGTGTACAAGGTTGTACATGTGTGTACAAGGGTGTACAAGTGTGTACAAGGTTGTACAAGTGTGTACAAGCTTGTACAAGTGTGTACAAGGGTGTACAAGTGTGTACAAGGTTGTACAAGTTTTTACAAGGTTGTACAAGTGTGTACAAGGCGGTAAAATCGTGTACAAGGATGTACAAGTTTGTACAAGTTTGTACAAGGTTGTACAAGTGTGTACAAGGATGTACAAGTTTGTACAAGGGTGTACAAGTGTGTACGATAAGTAAAAGTGTGTACAAGGGTGTACAAGGTTGTACAAGTGTGTACAAGGTTGTACAATTGTGTACAAGGCTGTACAAGTGTGTACAAGGTTGTACAATTGTGTACAAGGCTGTACAAGTGTGTACAAGATTGTACAAGTGTGTACAAGGTTGTACAAGTGTGTACAAGGATGTACAAGTTTGTACAAGGGTGTACAAGTGTGTACGATGTGTAAAAGTTTGTACAAGGGTGTACAAGGTTGTACAAGTGTGTACAAGGTTGTACAATTGTGTACAAGGCTGTACAAGTGTGTACAAGGTTGTACAATTTTGTACAAGGCTGTACAAGTGTGTACAAGGTTGTACAAGTGTGTACAAGGCTGTACAATTGTGTACAAGGTTGTACAAGTGTGTACAAGGTTGTACAAGTGTGTACAAGGTTGTACAATTGTGTACAAGGCTGTACAAGTGTGTACAAGGTTGTACAAGTGTGTACAAGGTTGTACAAGTGTGTACAAGGTTGTACAAGTGTGTACAAGGTTGTACAAGTGTGTACAAGGTTGTACAAGTGTGTACAAGGTTGTACAATTGTGTATCAGGTTGTACAAGTGTGTACAAGGTTGTACAAGTGTGTACAAGGGTGTACAATCGTGTACAAGGATGTACAAGTTTGTAAAAGTTTGTACAAGTTTGTACAAGTTTGTACAAGGTTGTACAAGTGTGTACAAGGATGTACAAGTTTGTACAAGGGTGCACAAGTGTGTACAAGGGTGTACAATCGTGTACAAGCTTGTACAAGTGTGTACAAGGGTGTACAGGTTTGTACAAGGTTGTACAAGTGTGTACAAGGGTGTACAAATGTGTACAAGGATGTAAAAGTTTGTACAAGTGTGTACAAGTTTGTACAAGGTTGTACAAGTGTGTACAAGGTTTTACAATTGTGTACAAGGTTGTACAAGTGTGTACAAGGTTGTACAAGTGTGTACAAGGTTGTACAAGTGTGTACAACTTGTACAAGTGTGTACAAGCTTGTACAAGTGTGTACAAGGTTGTACAAGTTTGTACAAGGTTGTACAAGTGTGTACAAGTTTGTACAAGTGTGTACAAGTTTGTACAAGGTTGTACAAATGTGTACAAGGGTGTACAAAAGTGTACAAGGGTGCACAAGTTTGAACAAAGGTGTACAAGTGTGTACAAGCTTGTACAAGTGTGTACAAGCTTGTACAAGTGTGTACAAGCTTGTACAAGTGTGTACAAGGGTGTACAGGTTTGTACAAGGTTGTACAAGTGTGTACAAGGGTGTACAAGTGTGTACAAGGTTGTACAAGTGTGTACAAGCTTGTACAAGTGTGTACAAGGGTGTACAAGTGTGTACAAGGTTGTACAAGTTTTTACATGGTTGTACAAGTGTGTACAAGGTTGTACAAGTGTGTACAAGGTTGTACAAGTGTGTACAAGGTTGTACAAGTGTGTACAAGGTTGTACAAGTATGTACAAGGTTGTACAAGTGTGTACAAGGTTGTACAAGTGTGTACAAGGTTGTACAAGTGTGTACAAGGTTGTACAAGTGTGTACAAGGTTGTACAAGTGTGTACAAGGTTGTACAAGTGTGTACAAGGTTGTACAAGTGTATACAAGGGTGTACAAGTGTGTACAAGGTTGTACAAGTTTTTACAAGGTTGTACAAGTGTGTACAAGGGTGTAAAATCGTGTACAAGGATGTACAAGTTTGTACAAGTTTGTACAAGGTTGTACAAGTGTGTACAAGGATGTACAAGTTTGTACAAGGGTGTACAAGTGTGTACGATAAGTAAAAGTGTGTACAAGGGTGTACAAGGTTGTACAAGTGTGTACAAGGTTGTACAATTGCGTACAAGGCTGTACAACTGTGTACAAGGTTGTACAATTGTGTACAAGGCTGTACAAGTGTGTACAAGGTTGTACAAGTGTGTACAAGGTTGTACAAGTGTGTACAAGGATGTACAAGTTTGTACAAGGGTGTACAAGTGTGTACGATGTGTAAAAGTTTGTACAAGGGTGTACAAGGTTGTACAAGTGTGTACAAGGTTGTACAATTGTGTACAAGGCTGTACAATTTTGTACAAGGCTGTACAAGTGTGTACAAGGCTGTACAAGTGTGTACAAAGTTGTACAATTGTGTACAAGGCTGTACAAGTGTGTACAAGGTTGTACAAGTGTGTACAAGGTTGTACAATTGTGTATCAGGTTGTACAAGTGTGTACAAGGTTGTACAAGTGTGTACAAGTTTGTACAAGGTTGTACAAATGTGTACAAGGGTGTACAAAAGTGTACAAGGGTGCACAAGTTTGAACAAAGGTGTACAAGTGTGTACAAGCTTGTACAAGTGTGTACAAGCTTGTACAAGTGTGTACAAGCTTGTACAAGTGTGTACAAGGGTGTACAGGTTTGTACAAGGTTGTACAAGTGTGTACAAGGGTGTACAAGTGTGTACAAGGTTGTACAAGTGTGTACAAGCTTGTACAAGTGTGTACAAGGGTGTACAAGTGTGTACAAGGTTGTACAAGTTTTTACATGGTTGTACAAGTGTGTACAAGGTTGTACAAGTGTGTACAAGGTTGTACAAGTGTGTACAAGGTTGTACAAGTGTGTACAAGGTTGTACAAGTGTGTACAAGGTTGTACAAGTGTGTACAAGGTTGTACAAGTGTGTACAAGGTTGTACAAGTGTGTACAAGGTTGTACAAGTGTGTACAAGGTTGTACAAGTGTGTACAAGGTTGTACAAGTGTGTACAAGGTTGTACAAGTGTATACAAGGGTGTACAAGTGTGTACAAGGTTGTACAAGTTTTTACAAGGTTGTACAAGTGTGTACAAGGGTGTAAAATCGTGTACAAGGATGTACAAGTTTGTACAAGTTTGTACAAGGTTGTACAAGTGTGTACAAGGATGTACAAGTTTGTACAAGGGTGTACAAGTGTGTACGATAAGTAAAAGTGTGTACAAGGGTGTACAAGGTTGTACAAGTGTGTACAAGGTTGTACAATTGCGTACAAGGCTGTACAACTGTGTACAAGGTTGTACAATTGTGTACAAGGCTGTACAAGTGTGTACAAGGTTGTACAAGTGTGTACAAGGTTGTACAAGTGTGTACAAGTTTGTACAAGTGTGTACAAGTTTGTACAAGGTTGTACAAATGTGTACAAGGGTGTACAAAAGTGTACAAGGGTGCACAAGTTTGAACAAAGGTGTACAAGTGTGTACAAGCTTGTACAAGTGTGTACAAGCTTGTACAAGTGTGTACAAGCTTGTACAAGTGTGTACAAGGTTGTACAAGTGTGTACAAGGTTGTACAAGTGTGTACAAGGTTGTACAAGTGTGTACAAGGTTGTACAAGTGTGTACAAGGTTGTACAAGTGTGTACAAGGTTGTACAAGTGTGTACAAGGTTGTACAAGTGTATACAAGGGTGTACAAGTGTGTACAAGGTTGTACAAGTTTTTACAAGGTTGTACAAGTGTGTACAAGGGTGTAAAATCGTGTACAAGGATGTACAAGTTTGTACAAGTTTGTACAAGGTTGTACAAGTGTGTACAAGGATGTACAAGTTTGTACAAGGGTGTACAAGTGTGTACGATAAGTAAAAGTGTGTACAAGGGTGTACAAGGTTGTACAAGTGTGTACAAGGTTGTACAATTGCGTACAAGGCTGTACAACTGTGTACAAGGTTGTACAATTGTGTACAAGGCTGTACAAGTGTGTACAAGGTTGTACAAGTGTGTACAAGGTTGTACAAGTGTGTACAAGGATGTACAAGTTTGTACAAGGGTGTACAAGTGTGTACGATGTGTAAAAGTTTGTACAAGGGTGTACAAGGTTGTACAAGTGTGTACAAGGTTGTACAATTGTGTACAAGGCTGTACAATTTTGTACAAGGCTGTACAAGTGTGTACAAGGCTGTACAAGTGTGTACAAAGTTGTACAATTGTGTACAAGGCTGTACAAGTGTGTACAAGGTTGTACAAGTGTGTACAAGGTTGTACAATTGTGTATCAGGTTGTACAAGTGTGTACAAGGTTGTACAAGTGTGTACAAGGGTGTACAATCGTGTACAAGGATGTACAAGTTTGTAAAAGTTTGTACAAGTTTGTACAAGTTTGTACAAGGTTGTACAAGTGTGTACAAGGATGTACAAGTTTGTACAAGGGTGCACAAGTGTGTACAAGGGTGTACAATCGTGTACAAGCTTGTACAAGTGTGTACAAGGGTGTACAGGTTTGTACAAGGTTGTACAAGGTTGTACAAGTGTGTACAATGGTGTACAAATGTGTACAAGGATGTAAAAGTTTGTACAATTGTGTACAAGTTTGTACAAGGTTGTACAAGTGTGTACAAGGTTGTACAATTGTGTACAAGGCTGTACAAGTGTGTACAAGGTTGTACAAGTGTGTACAAGGTTGTACAAGTGTGTACAAGGTTGTACAAGTGTGTATCAGGTTGTACAAGTGTGTACAAGGTTGTACAAGTGTGTACAAGGGTGTACAATCGTGTACAAGGATGTACAAGTTTGTAAAAGTTTGTACAAGTTTGTACAAGTTTGTACAAGGTTGTACAAGTGTGTACAAGGATGTACAAGTTTGTACAAGGGTGCACAAGTGTGTACAAGGGTGTACAATCGTGTACAAGCTTGTACAAGTGTGTACAAGGGTGTACAGGTTTGTACAAGGTTGTACAAGGTTGTACAAGTGTGTACAAGGGTGTACAAATGTGTACAAGGTTGTACAAGTGTGTACAAGGTTGTACAAGTGTGTACAAGGTTGTACAAGTGTGTACAAGGTTGTACAAGTGTGTACAAGGTTGTACAAGTGTGTACAAGGTTGTACAAGTGTGTACAAGGGTGTACAAGTGTGTACAAGGTTGTACAAGTTTTTACAAGGTTGTACAAGTGTGTACAAGGGTGTAAAATCGTGTACAAGGATGTACAAGTTTGTACAAGTTTGTACAAGGTTGTACAAGTGTGTACAAGGATGTACAAGTGTGTACAAGGATGTACAAGTTTGTACAAGGGTGTACAAGTGTGTACGATAAGTAAAAGTGTGTACAAGGGTGTACAAGGTTGTACAAGTGTGTACAAGGTTGTACAATTGTGTACAAGGCTGTACAACTGTGTACAAGGTTGTACAATTGTGTACAAGGCTGTACAAGTGTGTACAAGGTTGTACAAGTGTGTACAAGGTTGTACAAGTGTGTACAAGGATGTACAAGTTTGTACAAGGGTGTACAAGTGTGTACGATGTGTAAAAGTTTGTACAAGGGTGTACAAGGTTGTACAAGTGTGTACAAGGTTGTACAAATGTGTACAAGGCTGTACAATTTTGTACAAGGCTGTACAAGTGTGTACAAGGCTGTACAAGTGTGTACAAGGTTGTACAATTGTGTACAAGGCTGTACAATTGTGTACAAGGTTGTACAAGTGTAAACAAGGTTGTACAAGTGTGTACAAGGTTGTACAATTGTGTACAAGGCTGTACAAGTGTGTACAAGGTTGTACAAGTGTGTACAAGGTTGTACAAGTGTGTACAAGGTTGTACAATAGTGTGTCAGGTTGTACAAGTGTGTACAAGGTTGTACAAGTGTGTACAAGGGTGTACAATCGTGTACAAGGATGTACAAGTTTGTACAAGTTTGTACAAGTTTGTACAAGGTTGTACAAGTGTGTACAAGGATGTACAAGTTTGTACAAGGGAGTACAAGTTTGTACAAGATTGTACAAGTGTGTACTGGGTTGTACAAGTGTGTACAAGATTGTATAAGTTTGTACAAGGTTGTACAAGTGTGTACAAGGGTGTATAAGTGTGTACAAATGTGTACAAGTTTTACAAGGTTGTACAAGTGTGTACAAGGTTGTACAAGTTGTGTACAAGGTTGTACATGTGTGTACAAGGGTGTACAAGTTTTTACAAGGTTGTACAAGTGTGTACTGGGTTGTACAAGTGTGTACAAGGGTGTATAAGTGTGTACAAATGTGTACAAGTTTTACAAGGTTGTACAAGTGTGTACAAGGTTGTACAAGTTGTGTACAAGGTTGTACATGTGTGTACAAGGGTGTACAAGTTTTTACAAGATTGTACAAGTGTGTACTGGGTTGTACAAGTGTGTACAAGATTGTATAAGTTTGTACAAGGTTGTACAAGTGTGTACAAGGGTGTATAAGTGTGTACAAATGTGTACAAGTTTTACAAGGTTGTACAAGTGTGTACAAGGTTGTACAAGTTGTGTACAAGGTTGTACAAGTGTGTACAAGGTTGTACAAGTGTGTACAAGGTTGTACAAGTGTGTACAAGGTTGTTCAAGTGTGTACAAGGTTGTACAAGTGTGTACGAGGTTTCACAATTGTGTACAAGGTTGTACAAGTGTGTACAAGGTTGTACAATTGTGTACAAGGCTGTACAATGTGTACAAGGTTGTACAAGGTTGTACAAGTGTGTACAAGGGTGTACAAGTTTTAACAAGGTTGTACAAGTGTGTACAAGGTTGTACAAGTGTGTACAAGGCTGTACAATTGTGTACAAGGTTGTACAAGTGTGTACAAGGTTGTACAAGTGTGTACAAGGTTGTACAATTGTGTACAAGGCTGTACAAGTGTGTACAAGGTTGTACAAGTGTGTACAAGGCTGTACAATTGTGTACAAGGTTGTACAAGTGTGTACAAGGTTGTACAAGTGTGTACAAGGTTGTACAATTGTGTACAAGACTGTACAAGTGTGTACAAAGTTGTGCAAGTGTGTACAAGGTTGTACAAGTGTGTACAAGGTTGTACAATTGTGTACAAGGTTGTACAAGTGTGTACAAGGTTGTACAAGTGTGTACAAGGGTGTACAATCGTGTACAAGGATGTACAAGTTTGTACAAGATTGTACAAGTGTGTACTGGGTTGTACAAGTGTGTACAAGATTGTATAAGTTTGTACAAGGTTGTACAAGTGTGTACAAGGGTTTACAAGTGTGTACAAATGTGTACAATTGTGTGCAGGGGTGTACAAGTTTGTACAAGGGTGTACAAGTTTTACAAGGTTGTTCAAGTGTGTACAAGGTTGTACAAGTTGTGTACTGGGTTGTACAAGTGTGTACAAGATTGTATAAGTTTGTACAAGGTTGTACAAGTGTGTACAAGGGTGTACAAGTGTGTACAAATGTGTACAAGTGTGTACAGGGGTGTACAAGTTTGTACACATTTGTACACACTTGTACACCCTTGTACACACTTGTACAAGGTTGTACAAGTGTGTACAAGGGTGTACAAGTGTGTACAAATGTGTACAAGTGTGTACAGGGGTGTACAAGTTTGTACAAGGGTGTACAAGTTTTACAAGGTTGTACAAGTGTGTACAAGGTTGTACAAGTTGTGTACAAGGTTGTACATGTGTGTACAAGGGTGTACAAGTGTGTACAAGGTTGTACAAGTGTGTACAAGCTTGTACAAGTGTGTACAAGGGTGTACAAGTGTGTACAAGGTTGTACAAGTTTTTACAAGGTTGTACAAGTGTGTACAAGGCGGTAAAATCGTGTACAAGGATGTACAAGTTTGTACAAGTTTGTACAAGGTTGTACAAGTGTGTACAAGGATGTACAAGTTTGTACAAGGGTGTACAAGTGTGTACGATAAGTAAAAGTGTGTACAAGGGTGTACAAGGTTGTACAAGTGTGTACAAGGTTGTACAATTGTGTACAAGGCTGTACAAGTGTGTACAAGGTTGTACAATTGTGTACAAGGCTGTACAAGTGTGTACAAGATTGTACAAGTGTGTACAAGGTTGTACAAGTGTGTACAAGGATGTACAAGTTTGTACAAGGGTGTACAAGTGTGTACGATGTGTAAAAGTTTGTACAAGGGTGTACAAGGTTGTACAAGTGTGTACAAGGTTGTACAATTGTGTACAAGGCTGTACAAGTGTGTACAAGGTTGTACAATTTTGTACAAGGCTGTACAAGTGTGTACAAGGTTGTACAAGTGTGTACAAGGCTGTACAATTGTGTACAAGGTTGTACAAGTGTGTACAAGGTTGTACAAGTGTGTACAAGGTTGTACAATTGTGTACAAGGCTGTACAAGTGTGTACAAGGTTGTACAAGTGTGTACAAGGTTGTACAAGTGTGTACAAGGTTGTACAAGTGTGTACAAGGTTGTACAAGTGTGTACAAGGTTGTACAAGTGTGTACAAGGTTGTACAATTGTGTATCAGGTTGTACAAGTGTGTACAAGGTTGTACAAGTGTGTACAAGGGTGTACAATCGTGTACAAGGATGTACAAGTTTGTAAAAGTTTGTACAAGTTTGTACAAGTTTGTACAAGGTTGTACAAGTGTGTACAAGGATGTACAAGTTTGTACAAGGGTGCACAAGTGTGTACAAGGGTGTACAATCGTGTACAAGCTTGTACAAGTGTGTACAAGGGTGTACAGGTTTGTACAAGGTTGTACAAGTGTGTACAAGGGTGTACAAATGTGTACAAGGATGTAAAAGTTTGTACAAGTGTGTACAAGTTTGTACAAGGTTGTACAAGTGTGTACAAGGTTTTACAATTGTGTACAAGGTTGTACAAGTGTGTACAAGGTTGTACAAGTGTGTACAAGGTTGTACAAGTGTGTACAAGGTTGTACAAGTGTGTACAACTTGTACAAGTGTGTACAAGCTTGTACAAGTGTGTACAAGGTTGTACAAGTTTGTACAAGGTTGTACAAGTGTGTACAAGTTTGTACAAGTGTGTACAAGTTTGTACAAGGTTGTACAAATGTGTACAAGGGTGTACAAAAGTGTACAAGGGTGCACAAGTTTGAACAAAGGTGTACAAGTGTGTACAAGCTTGTACAAGTGTGTACAAGCTTGTACAAGTGTGTACAAGCTTGTACAAGTGTGTACAAGGGTGTACAGGTTTGTACAAGGTTGTACAAGTGTGTACAAGGGTGTACAAGTGTGTACAAGGTTGTACAAGTGTGTACAAGCTTGTACAAGTGTGTACAAGGGTGTACAAGTGTGTACAAGGTTGTACAAGTTTTTACATGGTTGTACAAGTGTGTACAAGGTTGTACAAGTGTGTACAAGGTTGTACAAGTATGTACAAGGTTGTACAAGTGTGTACAAGGTTGTACAAGTGTGTACAAGGTTGTACAAGTGTGTACAAGGTTGTACAAGTGTGTACAAGGTTGTACAAGTGTGTACAAGGTTGTACAAGTGTGTACAAGGTTGTACAAGTGTGTACAAGGTTGTACAAGTGTGTACAAGGGTGTACAAGTGTGTACAAGGTTGTACAAGTTTTTACAAGGTTGTACAAGTGTGTACAAGGGTGTAAAATCGTGTACAAGGATGTACAAGTTTGTACAAGTTTGTACAAGGTTGTACAAGTGTGTACAAGGATGTACAAGTTTGTACAAGGGTGTACAAGTGTGTACGATAAGTAAAAGTGTGTACAAGGGTGTACAAGGTTGTACAAGTGTGTACAAGGTTGTACAATTGCGTACAAGGCTGTACAACTGTGTACAAGGTTGTACAATTGTGTACAAGGCTGTACAAGTGTGTACAAGGTTGTACAAGTGTGTACAAGGTTGTACAAGTGTGTACAAGGATGTACAAGTTTGTACAAGGGTGTACAAGTGTGTACGATGTGTAAAAGTTTGTACAAGGGTGTACAAGGTTGTACAAGTGTGTACAAGGTTGTACAATTGTGTACAAGGCTGTACAATTTTGTACAAGGCTGTACAAGTGTGTACAAGGCTGTACAAGTGTGTACAAAGTTGTACAATTGTGTACAAGGCTGTACAAGTGTGTACAAGGTTGTACAAGTGTGTACAAGGTTGTACAATTGTGTATCAGGTTGTACAAGTGTGTACAAGGTTGTACAAGTGTGTACAAGGGTGTACAATCGTGTACAAGGATGTACAAGTTTGTAAAAGTTTGTACAAGTTTGTACAAGTTTGTACAAGGTTGTACAAGTGTGTACAAGGATGTACAAGTTTGTACAAGGGTGCACAAGTGTGTACAAGGGTGTACAATCGTGTACAAGCTTGTACAAGTGTGTACAAGGGTGTACAGGTTTGTACAAGGTTGTACAAGGTTGTACAAGTGTGTACAATGGTGTACAAATGTGTACAAGGATGTAAAAGTTTGTACAATTGTGTACAAGTTTGTACAAGGTTGTACAAGTGTGTACAAGGTTGTACAATTGTGTACAAGGCTGTACAAGTGTGTACAAGGTTGTACAAGTGTGTACAAGGTTGTACAAGTGTGTACAAGGTTGTACAAGTGTGTATCAGGTTGTACAAGTGTGTACAAGGTTGTACAAGTGTGTACCATGGTGTACAATCGTGTACAAGGATGTACAAGTTTGTAAAAGTTTGTACAAGTTTGTACAAGTTTGTACAAGGTTGTACAAGTGTGTACAAGGATGTACAAGTTTGTACAAGGGTGCACAAGTGTGTACAAGGGTGTACAATCGTGTACAAGCTTGTACAAGTGTGTACAAGGGTGTACAGGTTTGTACAAGGTTGTACAAGGTTGTACAAGTGTGTACAAGGGTGTACAAATGTGTACAAGGTTGTACAAGTGTGTACAAGGTTGTACAAGTGTGTACAAGGTTGTACAAGTGTGTACAAGGTTGTACAAGTGTGTACAAGGTTGTACAAGTGTGTACAAGGTTGTACAAGTGTGTACAAGGGTGTACAAGTGTGTACAAGGTTGTACAAGTTTTTACAAGGTTGTACAAGTGTGTACAAGGGTGTAAAATCGTGTACAAGGATGTACAAGTTTGTACAAGTTTGTACAAGGTTGTACAAGTGTGTACAAGGATGTACAAGTGTGTACAAGGATGTACAAGTTTGTACAAGGGTGTACAAGTGTGTACGATAAGTAAAAGTGTGTACAAGGGTGTACAAGGTTGTACAAGTGTGTACAAGGTTGTACAATTGTGACGTAATTTTCCTGGCGGGCGACAAGTGGGAAATTACGCCACCGGTAAGAACACGAGATCCCAGGATTCGCCCTAGTCTGGTCGCGGGGAGTTTCCCAGGAGTCGATAGTGATTCGGATAGCCTAACTTTGATAGCCCTGGTTGTCAGAGCTCGAGACGAACGTTACGGGTTACTAAACACCCAACTGGAAATCACCACTCTAGCCTAGGGCTTGTGGGGAAAATAATAATTTTGACTTGACTCTGTGGGCAAATATCTAAATGACACACTACTAGCTAACTTAACGAATCAACAAGTAAGCTAAGTAGTCACTCCGCTTACCTACGGAGTTACGTCGTCAACCTGAAACAAACAAGGTTAGTACAAGATAGGCCTAACCTAGCCTAACTCCCACAGAGTCTGAATTTACTAAACAAGAAAACAAGTTGGCTTAAATTGCACAAGTGAGACACGAAACGGGAGAAAAACTGAAACTAAAAATAAAACTGCTTCAAGAGCTGATACGAAAAAGGAAAACTAAAACTTCAACTTCCCCACGTGTTCAACTTAAGCAAACTTCTGCAATAGTTATCAAGCAGAAACCTGTCTGCTGGGGCCAACTTCGGGGCGTTCGGGAACTTTATAAAGGGGTTTAAGAATTTAAAAAGAAAGTCCCAGATATGGATTACGAAACGTTAATCGAAATGATCTGTCACCAACTCCGATACTTTAATTAAATGAGTTGGTTAAAGCGTATGACGAGGTCTGCGAATCAGGCCTAGCCTAGGGACTTCGACAAAGTTCTGCCGAAACACAAGTGACAAAAGAAAAACCTAAGTTGTCTTAGTTTTACACAACTTACCAAACGAAGCAATACTACAGTAAAACACTTTTAGCACACTCGATGCACCACGAATACTTAATGTAGGCGAACTTTTAAGCGCCGAACGAAAAAGAACAAAACTCTTCAAATCGAAGACGAAAAGACGTATTAGCGAATCCTTCAAAAGCCGGGAATACGAATGACCAAAAATTCACAAAACTTCTTCTTACTTCACCTTCGTCTCAGAATCGAGACGAAAGTTAAAACGATTCCTGATTGGTCAACGAGTTACCGAAACCAAAAAAAAAACTGGCAGCGAAGGCAGGCGCATGGCAGCTTTAACAGGCTTACAGCCGCGTACCGCTCAAAGGTGACCTCGCTGCTCATCTTCTCTCCCGTAGCCCGGCCTCAGATGCAGTCGAACCGCCAAACAACCAAACTGACACCAACGTCGTCTGCGGTCTTGGAATTGGAGGTTAGGTACGACGTCAGTTTAGTGTCGCGACTAGGCTTACTCAACAGCTTATGTTTAGCTGTTTAATGTTCGTGGTCTAGATCGTTATATTTTTACCCCCCTACCCATTTGACTCGTTACACCCCCTCCACACTTCGGAACGAAAAAAAAAGAAAACCGAGAAAAGAAAAAAAAACTGTTGAACTTTCCTGTAGATGGCACCACAGTAGGATCGTGGTTAAGGATGTTGACGACGAAAAGCGGACGAACCTAGAAATGAGGTAGACAGTCTGAGGCCTAATCGCCTCAGAGGTCTAGATGGAAATGACTCGGAGCGAAGAAAACCGAAGATGGTGGGGTTGACGAAGGTAGGGTGGTACGGATTTATCACCCCTGGCAGGGGTTATTCTGCGGGTTCTATTAGCACCACCTCCCAGGTGGTTATTAGGAGTCGACGGCCCCTACAACTGCCCAGGGCGGTTTAGCGGGGTCGATTGCCTCCTTGCTGCTGGAAGCGCCGCCTCAGCTCCGGCAGTCGGCCTCGGACGACTCGCAGCACCTGGCTCGGTCGCAGCCGCACGTATCGGTCGCCTCCCAGCATAATTCTCCAGCGTTTGTTGCGCCGCTGCTCCGGTGTGAGCTGGTTGTAGGCGGCTACCAGCCGTAGTAGGACTGCCCGGGACAGCGGAAGGGCGTTCCCGGTGACCGTCTCTTCGGGCTCTGTCCGGCGAACAGGGGCTCGGGCCAGGCCACTCGGTCGAGCTGGTTCCCAGATGATGGGGGACGGTCTGCGGCGCGCTGGGCCCGCTCCGGCTCCAGCTGGTGCTTCTCCCAGACGGGGGCGGCGAGGAGGGGAGTCGCGACGGCGACGCTCGGGCAGGCGACGAGTCGGCAAGACAAGACGTGGGCGAGGCAGTGCGGCGGGGCCAGGATGGCGACTGGGTGGCGAGGCGGGACGGCAGCTATGACGGGATGAAGAGACGGGACGGCAGCTATGACGGGATGAAGAGACGGGACGGCAGCGACGATGGGGCGGAGAGGCAGGACGGCGAGGATGACGGGGCGGGGAGGCAGGGCGGTGATGACGACGAGACGGAGAGGTGGAGCGGCGATGATGACGAGGTAGAGAGGCGGGGCGACGATGAGGACGAGATGGAGAGGCGGGGCGACGAGGAGGACGAGATGGAGAGGCGGGGCGACGATGAGGACGAGGTGGAGAGGCGGGGCGACGAGGAGGACGAGGTGGAGAGGCGGGGCGACGAGGAGGACGAGATGGAGAGGCGGGGCGACGATGAGGACGAGGTGGAGAGGCGGGGCGATGATGATGACGAGGCGGAGAAATCTGAATCCGCCGCCGAGGTGACGAAGCGAACCGGACTCGGAGCGGAGGCGACGCAGCCGGCGGAGAGACGACGGCCGGCTGGGGATCCACCGTCGGCGAGGTCGGTCGGTCGGGCTGAGGAGACGGCTCCGTGGACCGTGGCGATGATCGGGCCGGGACCTCCCCCTCCTCGAGGTCTGAGCATTCCAGGTCGAGGACGTCCCCGGGGTCCACCCGGAAAGGCCAGGACCAGTTGGCCGCCAGGAAGTCCCCGATCTCCTGGTCCAGCACCATGTCCTCGGGGTCGAGGATGTCTCGGCTCGGCGTAGACGGGCGTGGATCGGATGCCATCGTACCTACCCAACAAAACCAGAACTAAGCGGGACCATGCAAGCTAGGTACTACAAGCTAGGTACAGGTACTACAAGCTAGGTACAAGCACTACAAAGCTAGAAGGGAAATCAGTTAAGGGATAAGGTAGGCTATATTAGTATATAAGAGTAAAATAAAGCGTCACTACAGAGTTAGTTAGTAGCCACAACTAAGCTCCACCACCTTACCACTAAACGCGCGCACAGAAAGGTTTTAGGTCTTTGGCATGGACCACATGCACCGCCGCGGAGTCCTCATCACGCACCTCGTAAAGGTTAGTTCCCCGACAGCCAACAACTGTGCAGGGGCCGCGATATTTCGGCGCTAACTTCCCGACAATCGCGTCGGCAGCTGAAGACAATACGTGAAGTCGTCGCATCACTCGCGCGCCAACTTCGTGCGTCACCTCCCTACGACGGAGGTTATAATAGGTTGATTGCCTTTCGTAGGCGGCCTTGAGGTTCTTGCGTGTCTGCGCGATCAGACGCTGAAACTCATCCAGTCGTTTGCGATGTGTCTCGCTTAACGAGGGACTTTGGTGAGTTTCGGACACCTCAAACGAAGGGCCACGGACGGCACAGGGAGGTTTCAGTTCGCGACCAAAACACAGCATCGCAGGAGTGAATCCAGTAGAGTCGTGGACAGCTGTGTTCAAGGCGTACTGAAACTCCACCAGGTGGTTGTCCCAAGACCTATGGTTGCCTTTTACGAACTGTGCAATCATGGTCTTCACCACCCGGTTTTGCCTCTCGACTGGGTTCGACTGCGGGCTGTAGGGGGCCGTCGTCTGCAGCGAGATGCCCCACTCAGCAGCCAGTTCTCGAACCAGTTTACCGACGAACTGCGTGCCGTTGTCCGTAATCAACACATCCGGAGCTCCATGTCGAAGTAGGATAGCCTTCAGCTTTGTCACCACATTCTTTGCGGTTGCAGACGCAATGGAGGCGAGTTCCGTCCATTTGCTGAAGGTATCCTGCACCACGAGCAGAAATCGCTGACCCCGTTGTGATCTAGGCAATGGGCCTACCAGGTCAGCAGACACTGCGTACCACGGTCCTTGGGGTTGTCGGAAGTACATTCTCCCAGCTGGTTTCGTTTGGGGTACTTTATAGGCCTGGCATTGGGCGCAAGACCGTACATAGGCCTTCACCTCACGACGCCAGTTAGGCCAAAAGTACTCCCCACCAACTCGGGCTAACGTCTTCTTCACCCCAAGATGTCCTGCCGTAGCCGTGTCGTGGTTTTCGTGCAGCACCACGGATACTTGGTCGCTTGGCACACACACCCTCCATGTCGTAGGTCGATCCTTCCTCGAGACAGCACGATACAGCTTACCGTCGCGAAGCTGGTATCTCGAGTATCGCCCAGGGTGTTTGCTGACCAGATTGCGAAGGCGGTCATACCAAGCACCGTGGCTGCCCGGCGGGTTACCATCATTGTCCACGTCGGATGATGGGTCGTCAGTCTCCTGCTGTGTAGGACCAGGAGCTTCGTCGTCGATAACGTCACCCGCCGGATCATCACCGAGTGAAGGTTCGTCACCTTCAGCATCGGTTAGGCGTCGTAACCGCAACTGTTCCCTAGCACCGCGTCTGGTTAAAACTCCGACCTCAAACGTAGGTTGATCGGGTTCAACAGACGGGCTGGGCACTTCAGGGACCGGCTGACGAGACAGGGCGTCGGCCACTCTGTTCGCTGTCCCCTTGCGGTACCTTATCTCGAAGTCGAATTGCTGCAACTCCATAACCCACCGAGCCAGGCGCCCACTAGGCTCACTGAGCTTAAGCAGCCATTTTATGGCGACATGGTCGGTTATCGCAATGAAGTGGTAGCCTTCGAGATAAGCCTTGAATTTCCGAACAGCCCACACGAGAGCGAGACACTCCTTCTCGGTAGTTGTGTAGTTCTGTTCGGCCTCAGAGAGTAGCCTACTGGCATACGCAACGACCACTTCTCGGTCGTTTACACTCTGAGTTAACGCTGCTCCCAGGCCATAATTCGAGGCGTCGACCTGGAGCACGAAGGGTTGGCTGAAGTCGGGACAGGCGAGAATCGGGGCCGTCACCAAGGCGTGCTTCAGGGCTTCGAATGCCTTAGTTTGTTCGGGTCCCCAGAGCCACTTGGCGTTCTTCTTCAGCAAACCTCGAAGTGGTATGGTTACCGAAGCGAACTTCTCGACGAATCGCCGATACCACGACGCAAGGCCTAGGAAACTGCGAAGTCCCTTGACGTTCGTGGGTGCGGGGAAATCCTGAATGGCGCGGACCTTCTCAGGATCCGTGGCAATTCCATCTTGGCTCACGATGTGTCCCAAATACTTCAGCTCCCTACGGGCGAAGTGACACTTCTCGGGGTTTAAACGAAGGCCCGCCTCGCGTAGGCGGCGAAAAACAACCCCTAGAAGTTCTAGATGTTCCTCGAAAGTTGTTGACACTACCACAAGGTCATCAAGGTACGCGAAGACCTTCGGCTCCAGCTCAGGCCCGATGACTCTATCCAGAAGGCGCTGGAAGGTGGCACCGGCAGAATGTAGGCCAAACGGCATGACCTTAAACTGGAAGAGGCCTAGGCCTGGCACAGTGAAGGCGGTCACGGGGCGACTGTCGACGGCCAGTGGCACTTGCCAGTAGCCTTGCTTCAGGTCCAAGGTACTGATGAACTTGGCCTGCCTGAGCTTCTCAAGGATGGCGTTAATCCTAGGCAGAGGATACGCGTCCTTGATCGAGGAGTCGTTCACCCTGCGCATGTCGATGCAAAAACGATATTTTCCAGTCGACTTCCGGATCAACACGATTGGAGAGCTCCATGGACTCTCGGATGGTTCGATTACATCATCCTTCAACATGGCAGCTACTTCATCGTTGATGACCGCTTGCATTGCAGGGTTACGAGGGTAGTGGCGCTGTTTGATCGGGACTGCGTTTGGTTTGAGCCGGATGACATGCTCAGTCAACGCCGTGGGTCCCACAACAGCATCGAAGAGAGGAAGTTCTTTCTCGAGAAAATTCTTGAGATGTCGTTCTTCCTTTGACGTCAGCGGTTCCAGTGTGCCCGTCGCACAAGGAAGAGTCGTGGTCGTGTCGAACGTGCCATCGTTGTTGACGTTTATTCGTATGAGGTTAAGGTCTCGAATACACCTCATTCCTAATACGACGTCCGTGGTGAGCCCAGGCACAAAATAGGCTCCGAGTATGAGGTTTTCACCTAAGATCTGGGCCGGGATGTGGTACTTCGTCTCAATCCGACAACGTGTACCATCAGCCATCCTCAGGTCCGCCGACGATATCTCAGGTTTTATCCCACACTCATCGAAGTGACGTACAACCTCATCCCCGACGAGGTTTACAACTGCTCCGGTATCCAATAGAGCTTGGAATCTCTTTCCAAGGAGCAAGGTGTCGATAAAAGGTCGGATGTCGGTTGACTCAGATGATTTTCCAGCCGACACATACGAGGTGCTCACGTAATTGAGCTCGGTAGAGGTCGTAGGCGGCTGCGCTGCGGGCTCAAGTGACCTCACTATGCCTGAACCCGATTCAGTGAAGGCCGTTATGTACTGGAGCCATGAGCTCCATTCTTCGGAGGTAGTGCGGCCACGGGACGTGGGCTCAGGTGACCTCCGGCGGCCTGAGTCCGTCTGGCGTTTCCCGCGCGACAACCGCAGCTTGTAGTGGCCACCCCGACTTGTTTGCAGTAGTAACACCGCAACACCTTCGGCTGAGTGCAATCCCTGAAGACATGTCCGCGTGCCTCACAGTTCCAGCAGACTGGAGGGTTGCGGTTACTCGATGACCGTGGTGGGCTCGTAGACGGTAGGCCCCGGTTTCTATTATTAGGGACGGTGGCCGTCGTATGCTTTGCCTGGTTACCCCCACTCCTTGCAGGGTAATCACCAGTGCGGCCGGTCTTTGGCGAGGTAGGTTGCGGTTTACGGTCGGGCTCAGAATAGTCCATCACCGCAACATCGACAAAACGGTCCATTCGACGCCTGGGCGTGTAGGCCGTTTCAGGCACCAATGCTTGAGCGACCGGAGGGGGAGGGCGGAACAGCTTGCGCTCCCGTAGCAGCTCCTCGTATTCGTCGGCTCGCTCGATGAGGTCGGGTAGCGTGACAAAGTCATGACGTCGTATCATGAACTTGTATTCCGGCCTCATGTTCAAGTACACCAGGTCGATGGTTTCCTGGTTAGAGAACTGTCCGCTCCGTCGGATCAGGGTTGTCAGAGCAATCACAAAATCTTTAAATGACTCTGTTTCACCCTGAGTGCGCTTCCGTATCTCGTCATCCAAGTGTCGATGATAGCCAGCAGGGAAGAACTGGACCTCGAATGCCCGCCTAAAGTCGTGGAAGGAACGCCACATCATTTTGTTGTTCCTATACCAGAGGAGAGCTTGGCCATGTAGAAGTGAAGGCAACGCCCTTAAAACGTCTTCTGGCGACAGGGAGTAGGCCTCGCGCAGCTCCTCTAGACGCTCCAGGAACGAGACCGCATCTCGTCGGCCATCGAAGCGCAAGTTCCACTTCCGGACCTTGTCGCAGAGGGCGGACGACGTTTTAACAACGTCCTCAGGCAGGTCATGACTCCGCAGGACGTACGAAGACCGGACACCTCCATATCCATCCCTTGTCCGAGACGGGACTGCGTATCGGGAGGTTAGCTGGTCTACCTCAGGAACTGGAGGCTCGGCGTGGTCCTCGTCACATAGTCGTGAGCCCCGCTGTTCGAGGTTCAACACCTCGGCTAACGTTTGCTCCATGCTGCGCAGGTCGGCATTGGGCGATAGGCCTAGCATTTGGCGTATGCGGTCCAGACTTCGATGTACTGGGTTCTCGAAGGGGTATTCCCGAGGCAGAGACCCTTGAGCCGAGTCGAAGGTATGCTGGGCATCAGTATCGTCCTCTTGACCGGCGAAGGACAGTTCGTGCGAAGCCGAGGTGATTGCAGCAGGTGGGCTCTGACGCTGGAACGTAGCCCTGGGTAGGCCTAAGAGTCCATAAGTACCGGGTGGCCTCCACGCAGTAGGATGACGAATGGACCCCGTTCGGTAGTCGAAAGGCGATGGGCGTGGAGTAGAATCATGCATCAAAGTCTGGGCCTGGTTATCTAACACCTGGCCAGTCGTAAACACCTCCTCCTGGGAGGTTGCGGGGTCCTTAGCACCAGCGTTGATCCGCCAGTATAGGCAAAGGCGCCTGCGAAGTTCCTCTACCGTGCCATGGGTGGGTAGGTCGAGTCGCTCCACCTCAGCGACCAACTGTAGTTTAGACAGCCGGTAGATCCATCCAACGCGAGGATCTTCCGTTGGGGCGAGTGGAGCGGAGTAGCCGGTTGAGGTCATCGGTCGTGTGTACACCGTCGATGTAGTCGTAACTGTCGATGCGCACGAGCAGGTAGGGATAACTGGAGTCGTAGTCACCACGGCCCCAGCCATGGTTAGAACTCCTAGCGTCGTTGTCGAAATTTCAGGGAGTGAGTTAGGCATAGCTGCAAAGTATTAGTACACAACAAAACAAACAAATTGTAACACTAATTTTAAAGGCTGAAATTGATTAACAATTATGAAAAATCCACAATAGGCCTATTTAAATTCAAGCCTAACGTTACCCAGCACTAAGTAAATCCAAACGACAACTTAAAAAAAAAAAAAAAAAATTTTTTTTTTTTTTTTTTACAGCCTAAGTCCCAACTAGGTACTCAAAACCCAGAAAATTTGTTAAAATAGGACCAAGTCCAAACTGCTCCAAAATCCAATAATAAAAAGGCTAAAATGCAATAGGCTACTATAAAGTAAACGTTTCACCTAAAATAAATAGGCTATCACACAAATAGGCTAAAATATTTAACGCTAAACACCAATAGGCCTAGGCTAGCACTAGGCTCCAATGACGAAACGATAAAATATGTAGGCCTAAGCTACCTAATAAACTACTGGTGCTAGGCTAGAACGGTAACGTAGAATAAAAAATAACAGTAGGCCTAGGCGAATACTTAATAGGCTAGAGCGGTTAACGTAGGCTAAAATCTCACAACTCGACGTCAGCTGCTACAGCGATCTTAGCTTGAGCTCACCAAGTACTATCAGACTATCCAATCACTGGTCCAACTGCTTCGGGCGCCATTTATGTGACGTAATTTTCCTGGCGGGCGACAAGTGGGAAATTACGCCACCGGTAAGAACACGAGATCCCAGGATTCGCCCTAGTCTGGTCGCGGGGAGTTTCCCAGGAGTCGATAGTGATTCGGATAGCCTAACTTTGATAGCCCTGGTTGTCAGAGCTCGAGACGAACGTTACGGGTTACTAAACACCCAACTGGAAATCACCACTCTAGCCTAGGGCTTGTGGGGAAAATAATAATTTTGACTTGACTCTGTGGGCAAATATCTAAATGACACACTACTAGCTAACTTAACGAATCAACAAGTAAGCTAAGTAGTCACTCCGCTTACCTACGGAGTTACGTCGTCAACCTGAAACAAACAAGGTTAGTACAAGATAGGCCTAACCTAGCCTAACTCCCACAGAGTCTGAATTTACTAAACAAGAAAACAAGTTGGCTTAAATTGCACAAGTGAGACACGAAACGGGAGAAAAACTGAAACTAAAAATAAAACTGCTTCAAGAGCTGATACGAAAAAGGAAAACTAAAACTTCAACTTCCCCACGTGTTCAACTTAAGCAAACTTCTGCAATAGTTATCAAGCAGAAACCTGTCTGCTGGGGCCAACTTCGGGGCGTTCGGGAACTTTATAAAGGGGTTTAAGAATTTAAAAAGAAAGTCCCAGATATGGATTACGAAACGTTAATCGAAATGATCTGTCACCAACTCCGATACTTTAATTAAATGAGTTGGTTAAAGCGTATGACGAGGTCTGCGAATCAGGCCTAGCCTAGGGACTTCGACAAAGTTCTGCCGAAACACAAGTGACAAAAGAAAAACCTAAGTTGTCTTAGTTTTACACAACTTACCAAACGAAGCAATACTACAGTAAAACACTTTTAGCACACTCGATGCACCACGAATACTTAATGTAGGCGAACTTTTAAGCGCCGAACGAAAAAGAACAAAACTCTTCAAATCGAAGACGAAAAGACGTATTAGCGAATCCTTCAAAAGCCGGGAATACGAATGACCAAAAATTCACAAAACTTCTTCTTACTTCACCTTCGTCTCAGAATCGAGACGAAAGTTAAAACGATTCCTGATTGGTCAACGAGTTACCGAAACCAAAAAAAAAACTGGCAGCGAAGGCAGGCGCATGGCAGCTTTAACAGGCTTACAGCCGCGTACCGCTCAAAGGTGACCTCGCTGCTCATCTTCTCTCCCGTAGCCCGGCCTCAGATGCAGTCGAACCGCCAAACAACCAAACTGACACCAACGTCGTCTGCGGTCTTGGAATTGGAGGTTAGGTACGACGTCAGTTTAGTGTCGCGACTAGGCTTACTCAACAGCTTATGTTTAGCTGTTTAATGTTCGTGGTCTAGATCGTTATATTTTTACCCCCCTACCCATTTGACTCGTTACACAATTGTGTACAAGGCTGTACAACTGTGTACAAGGTTGTACAATTGTGTACAAGGCTGTACAAGTGTGTACAAGGTTGTACAAGTGTGTACAAGGTTGTACAAGTGTGTACAAGGATGTACAAGTTTGTACAAGGGTGTACAAGTGTGTACGATGTGTAAAAGTTTGTACAAGGGTGTACAAGGTTGTACAAGTGTGTACAAGGTTGTACAAATGTGTACAAGGCTGTACAATTTTGTACAAGGCTGTACAAGTGTGTACAAGGCTGTACAAGTGTGTACAAGGTTGTACAATTGTGTACAAGGCTGTACAATTGTGTACAAGGTTGTACAAGTGTAAACAAGGTTGTACAAGTGTGTACAAGGTTGTACAATTGTGTACAAGGCTGTACAAGTGTGTACAAGGTTGTACAAGTGTGTACAAGGTTGTACAAGTGTGTACAAGGTTGTACAATAGTGTGTCAGGTTGTACAAGTGTGTACAAGGTTGTACAAGTGTGTACAAGGGTGTACAATCGTGTACAAGGATGTACAAGTTTGTACAAGTTTGTACAAGTTTGTACAAGGTTGTACAAGTGTGTACAAGGATGTACAAGTTTGTACAAGGGAGTACAAGTTTGTACAAGATTGTACAAGTGTGTACTGGGTTGTACAAGTGTGTACAAGATTGTATAAGTTTGTACAAGGTTGTACAAGTGTGTACAAGGGTGTATAAGTGTGTACAAATGTGTACAAGTTTTACAAGGTTGTACAAGTGTGTACAAGGTTGTACAAGTTGTGTACAAGGTTGTACATGTGTGTACAAGGGTGTACAAGTTTTTACAAGGCTGTACAAGTGTGTACAAGGTTGTACAAGGTTGTACAAGGCTGTACAAGTGTGTACAAGGTTGTACAAGGTTGTACAAGTGTGTACAAGGGTGTACAAGTTTTTACAAGGTTGTACAAGTGTGTACAAGGTTGTACAAGTGTGTACAAGGCTGTACAATTGTGTACAAGGTTGTACAATTGTGTACAAGGCTGTACAAGTGTGTACAAGGTTGTACAAGTTTGTACAAGGGTGTACAAGTGTGTACGATGTGTAAAAGTTTGTACAAGGGTGTACAAGGTTGTACAAGTGTGTACAAGGTTGTACAATTGTGTACAAGGCTGTACAATTTTGTACAAGGCTGTACAAGTGTGTACAAGGCTGTACAAGTGTGTACAAGGTTGTACAATTGTGTACAAGGCTGTACAAGTGTGTACAAGGTTGTACAAGTGTGTACAAGGTTGTACAATTGTGTATCAGGTTGTACAAGTGTGTACAAGGTTGTACAAGTGTGTACAAGGGTGTACAATCGTGTACAAGGATGTACAAGTTTGTAAAAGTTTGTACAAGTTTGTACAAGTTTGTACAAGGTTGTACAAGTGTGTACAAGGATGTACAAGTTTGTACAAGGGTGCACAAGTGTGTACAAGGGTGTACAATCGTGTACAAGCTTGTACAAGTGTGTACAAGGGTGTACAGGTTTGTACAAGGTTGTACAAGGTTGTACAAGTGTGTACAATAGTGTACAAATGTGTACAAGGATGTAAAAGTTTGTACAAGTGTGTACAAGTTTGTACAAGGTTGTACAAGTGTGTACAAGGTTGTACAATTGTGTACAAGGCTGTACAAGTGTGTACAAGGTTGTACAAGTGTGTACAAGGTTGTACAAGTGTGTACAAGGTTGTACAAGTTTGTATCAGGTTGTACAAGTGTGTACAAGGTTGTACAAGTGTGTACAAGGTTGTACAAGTGTGTACAAGGTTGTACAAGTGTGAACAAGGTTGTACAAGTGTGTATCAGGTTGTACAAGTGTGTACAAGGATGTACAAGTGTGTACAAGGTTGTACAAGTGTGTACAAGGATGTACAAGTTTGTACAAGGTTGTACAAGTGTGTACAAGGATGTACAAGTTTGTACAAGGGTGCACAAGTGTGTACAAGGGTGAACAATCGTGTACAAGCTTGTACAAGTGTGTACAAGGGTGTACAGGTTTGTACAAGGTTGTACAAGGTTGTACAAGTGTGTACAAGGGTGTACAAATGTGTACAAGGTTGTACAAGTGTGTACAAGGTTGTACAAGTGTGTACAAGGTTGTACAAGTGTGTACAAGGTTGTACAAGTGTGTACAAGGTTGTACAAGTGTGTACAAGGTTGTACAAGTGTGTACAAGGGTGTACAAGTGTGTACAAGGTTGTACAAGTTTTTACAAGGTTGTACAAGTGTGTACAAGGGTGTAAAATCGTGTACAAGGATGTACAAGTTTGTACAAGTTTGTACAAGGTTGTACAAGTGTGTACAAGGATGTACAAGTTTGTACAAGGGTGTACAAGTGTGTACGATAAGTAAAAGTGTGTACAAGGGTGTACAAGGTTGTACAAGTGTGTACAAGGTTGTACAATTGTGTACAAGGCTGTACAACTGTGTACAAGGTTGTACAATTGTGTACAAGGCTGTACAAGTGTGTACAAGGTTGTACAAGTGTGTACAAGGTTGTACAAGTGTGTACAAGGATGTACAAGTTTGTACAAGGGTGTACAAGTGTGTACGATGTGTAAAAGTTTGTACAAGGGTGTACAAGGTTGTACAAGTGTGTACAAGGTTGTACAAATGTGTACAAGGCTGTACAATTTTGTACAAGGCTGTACAAGTGTGTACAAGGCTGTACAAGTGTGTACAAGGTTGTACAATTGTGTACAAGGCTGTACAATTGTGTACAAGGTTGTACAAGTGTAAACAAGGTTGTAAAAGTGTGTACAAGGTTGTACAATTGTGTACAAGGCTGTACAAGTGTGTACAAGGTTGTACAAGTGTGTACAAGGTTGGACAAGTGTGTACAAGGTTGTACAATAGTGTGTCAGGTTGTACAAGTGTGTACAAGGTTGTACAAGTGTGTACAAGGGTGTACAATCGTGTACAAGGATGTACAAGTTTGTACAAGTTTGTACAAGGTTGTACAAGTGTGTACAAGGATGTACAAGTTTGTACAAGGGAGTACAAGTTTGTACAAGATTGTACAAGTGTGTACTGGGTTGTACAAGTGTGTACAAGATTGTATAAGTTTGTACAAGGTTGTACAAGTGTGTACAAGGGTGTACAAGTGTGTACAAATGTGTACAAGTTTTACAAGGTTGTACAAGTGTGTACAAGGTTGTACAAGTTGTGTACAAGGTTGTACATGTGTGTACAAGGGTGTACAAGTTTTTACAAGGCTGTACAAGTGTGTACAAGGTTGTACAAGGTTGTACAAGGCTGTACAAGTGTGTACAAGGTTGTACAAGGTTGTACAAGTGTGTACAAGGGTGTACAAGTTTTTACAAGGTTGTACAAGTGTGTACAAGGTTGTACAAGTGTGTACAAGGCTGTACAATTGTGTACAAGGTTGTACAAGTGTGTACAAGGTTGTACAAGTGTGTACAAGGTTGTACAATTGTGTACAAGGCTGTACAAGTGTGTACAAGGTTGTACAAGTGTGTACAAGGCTGTACAATTGTGTACAAGGTTGTACAAGTGTGTACAAGGTTGTACAAGTGTGTACAAGGTTGTACAATTGTGTACAAGGCTGTACAAGTGTGTTCAAGGTTGTACAAGTGTGTACAAGGTTGTACAAGTGTGTACAAGGGTGTACAATTGTGTACAAGGATGTACAAGTGTGTACAAGGTTGTACAAGTGTGTACAAGGATGTACAAGTTTGTACAAGGGCTGTACAAGTGTGTACGATGTGTAAAAGTTTGTACAAGGGTGTACAAGTTTGTACAAGTGTGTACAAGGTTGTACAATTGTGTACAAGGCTGTACAAGTGTGTACAAGGTTGTACAATTTTGTACAAGGCTGTACAAGTGTGTACAAGGTTGTACAAGTGTGTTCAAGGCTGTACAATTGTGTACAAGGTTGTACAAGTGTGTACAAGGTTGTACAAGTGTGTACAAGGTTGTACAATTGTGTACAAGGCTGTACAAGTGTGTACAAGGTTGTACAAGTGTGTACAAGGTTGTACAAGTGTGTACAAGGTTGTACAATTGTGTACAAGGTTGTACAAGTGTGTACAAGGTTGTACAAGTGTGTACAAGGGTGTACAAGTGTGTACAAGGTTGTACAAGTGTGTACAAGCTTTTACAAGTGTGTACAAGGGTGTACAAGTGTGTACAAGTTTGTACAAGTTTGTACAAGGTTGTACAAAAGTGTACAAGGTTATACAATTGTGTACAAGGTTGTACAAGTGTGTACAAGGTTGTACAAGTGTGTACAAGCTTTTACAAGTGTGTACAAGGGTGTACAAGTGTGTACAAGTTTGTACAAGTTTGTACAAGGTTGTACAAGTGTGTACAAGGTTGTACAAGTGTGTACAAGGTTGTACAAGTGTGTACAAGGTTGTACAAGTGTGTACAAGGTTGTACAAGTGTGTACAAGTTTTTAAATTGTGTACATGGGTGTACAATTGTGTACAAGGCTGTACAAGTGTGTACAAGGTTGTACAAGTGTGTACAAGGTTGTAACAGGGGGTACAAGGTTGTACAAGTGTGTACAAGGTTGTACAAGTGTGTACAAGGGTGAACAGGTTTGTACAATGTTGTACAAGTGTGTACAAGTTTGTACAAGGTTGTACAAGTGTGTACAAGGGTGTACAAGTGTGTACAAGGGTGCACAAGTGTGTACAAGGGTGTACAATCGTGTACAAGCTTGTACAAGTGTGTACAAGGGTGTACAGGTTTGTACAAGGTTGTACAAGTGTGTACAAGGGTGTACAAATGTGTACAAGGATGAAAAGGTTGTACAAGTGTGTACAAGTTTGTAAAAGTTTGTACAAGTTTGTACAAGTTTGTACAAGGTTGTACAAGTGTGTACAAGGATGTACAAGTTTGTACAAGGGTGCACAAGTGTGTACAAGGGTGTACAATCGTGTACAAGCTTGTACAAGTGTGTACAAGGGTGTACAGGTTTGTACAAGGTTGTACAAGGTTGTACAAGTGTGTACAAGGGTGTACAAATGTGTACAAGGTTGTACAAGTGTGTACAAGGTTGTACAAGTGTGTACAAGGTTGTACAAGTGTGTACAAGGTTGTACAAGTGTGTACAAGGTTGTACAAGTGTGTACAAGGGTGTACAAGTGTGTACAAGGTTGTACAAGTTTTTACAAGGTTGTACAAGTGTGTACAAGGGTGTAAAATCGTGTACAAGGATGTACAAGTTTGTACAAGTTTGTACAAGGTTGTACAAGTGTGTACAAGGATGTACAAGTTTGTACAAGGGTGTACAAGTGTGTACGATAAGTAAAAGTGTGTACAAGGGTGTACAAGGTTGTACAAGTGTGTACAAGGTTGTACAATTGTGTACAAGGCTGTACAACTGTGTACAAGGTTGTACAATTGTGTACAAGGCTGTACAAGTGTGTACAAGGTTGTACAAGTGTGTACAAGGTTGTACAAGTGTGTACAAGGATGTACAAGTTTGTACAAGGGTGTACAAGTGTGTACGATGTGTAAAAGTTTGTACAAGGGTGTACAAGGTTGTACAAGTGTGTACAAGGTTGTACAAATGTGTACAAGGCTGTACAATTTTGTACAAGGCTGTACAAGTGTGTACAAGGCTGTACAAGTGTGTACAAGGTTGTACAATTGTGTACAAGGCTGTACAATTGTGTACAAGGTTGTACAAGTGTAAACAAGGTTGTACAAGTGTGTACAAGGTTGTACAATTGTGTACAAGGCTGTACAAGTGTGTACAAGGTTGTACAAGTGTGTACAAGGTTGTACAAGTGTGTACAAGGTTGTACAATAGTGTGTCAGGTTGTACAAGTGTGTACAAGGTTGTACAAGTGTGTACAAGGGTGTACAATCGTGTACAAGGATGTACAAGTTTGTACAAGTTTGTACAAGTTTGTACAAGGTTGTACAAGTGTGTACAAGGATGTACAAGTTTGTACAAGGGAGTACAAGTTTGTACAAGATTGTACAAGTGTGTACTGGGTTGTACAAGTGTGTACAAGATTGTATAAGTTTGTACAAGGTTGTACAAGTGTGTACAAGGGTGTACAAGTGTGTACAAATGTGTACAAGTTTTACAAGGTTGTACAAGTGTGTACAAGGTTGTACAAGTTGTGTACAAGGTTGTACATGTGTGTACAAGGGTGTACAAGTTTTACAAGGCTGTACAAGTGTGTACAAGGTTGTACAAGGTTGTACAAGGCTGTACAAGTGTGTACAAGGTTGTACAAGGTTGTACAAGTGTGTACAAGGGTGTACAAGTTTTTACAAGGTTGTACAAGTGTGTACAAGGTTGTACAAGTGTGTACAAGGCTGTACAATTGTGTACAAGGTTGTACAAGTGTGTACAAGGTTGTACAAGTGTGTACAAGGTTGTACAATTGTGTACAAGGCTGTACAAGTGTGTTCAAGGTTGTACAAGTGTGTACAAGGTTGTACAAGTGTGTACAAGGGTGTACAATTGTGTACAAGGATGTACAAGTGTGTACAAGGTTGTACAAGTGTGTACAAGGATGTACAAGTTTGTACAAGGGCTGTACAAGTGTGTACGATGTGTAAAAGTTTGTACAAGGGTGTACAAGTTTGTACAAGTGTGTACAAGGTTGTACAATTGTGTACAAGGCTGTACAAGTGTGTACAAGGTTGTACAATTTTGTACAAGGCTGTACAAGTGTGTACAAGGTTGTACAAGTGTGTTCAAGGCTGTACAATTGTGTACAAGGTTGTACAAGTGTGTACAAGGTTGTACAAGTGTGTACAAGGTTGTACAATTGTGTACAAGGCTGTACAAGTGTGTACAAGGTTGTACAAGTGTGTACAAGGTTGTACAAGTGTGTACAAGGTTGTACAATTGTGTACAAGGTTGTACAAGTGTGTACAAGGTTGTACAAGTGTGTACAAGGGTGTACAAGTGTGTACAAGGTTGTACAAGTGTGTACAAGCTTTTACAAGTGTGTACAAGGGTGTACAAGTGTGTACAAGTTTGTACAAGTTTGTACAAGGTTGTACAAAAGTGTACAAGGTTATACAATTGTGTACAAGGTTGTACAAGTGTGTACAAGGTTGTACAAGTGTGTACAAGCTTTTACAAGTGTGTACAAGGGTGTACAAGTGTGTACAAGTTTGTACAAGTTTGTACAAGGTTGTACAAGTGTGTACAAGGTTGTACAAGTGTGTACAAGGTTGTACAAGTGTGTACAAGGTTGTACAAGTGTGTACAAGGTTGTACAAGTGTGTACAAGTTTTTAAATTGTGTACATGGGTGTACAATTGTGTACAAGGCTGTACAAGTGTGTACAAGGTTGTACAAGTGTGTACAAGGTTGTAACAGGGGGTACAAGGTTGTACAAGTGTGTACAAGGTTGTACAAGTGTGTACAAGGGTGAACAGGTTTGTACAATGTTGTACAAGTGTGTACAAGTTTGTACAAGGTTGTAAAAGTGTGTACAAGGGTGTGCAAGTGTGTACAAGGGTGCACAAGTGTGTACAAGGGTGTACAATCGTGTACAAGCTTGTACAAGTGTGTACAAGGGTGTACAGGTTTGTACAAGGTTGTACAAGTGTGTACAAGGGTGTACAAATGTGTACAAGGATGAAAAGGTTGTACAAGTGTGTACAAGTTTGTACAAGGTTGTACAAGTGTGTACAAGGTTGTACAAGTGTGTACAAGGTTGTACAAGTGTGTACAACTTGTACAAGTGTGTACAAGCTTGTACAAGTGTGTACAAGGTTGTACAAGTGTGTACAAGGTTGTACAAGTTTGTACAAGGTTGTACAAGTGTGTACAAGTTTGTACAAGTGTGTACAAGTTTGTACAAGGTTGTACAAATGTGTACAAGGGTGTACAAAGGTGTACAAGGGTGCACAAGTTTGAACAAGGGTGTACAAGTGTGTACAAGCTTGTACAAGTGTGTACAAGCTTGTACAAGTGTGTACAAGGGTGTACAGGTTTGTACAAGGTTGTACAAGTGTGTACAAGGGTGTACAAGTATGTACAATAATGTACAAGTTTGTACAAGTGTGTACAAGTTTGTAAAAGGTTGTACAAGTGTGTACAAGGGTGTACAAGTGTGTACAAGGTTGTACAAGTGTGTACAAGCTTGTACAAGTGTGTACAAGGGTGTACAAGTGTGTACAAGGTTGTACAAGTTTTTACATGGTTGTACAAGTGTGTACAAGGTTGTACAAGTGTGTACAAAGTTGTACAAGTGTGTACAAGGTTGTACAAGTGTGTACAAGGTTGTACAAGTGTGTACAAGGTTGTACAAGTGTGTACAAGGTTGTACAAGTGTGTACAAGGTTGTACAAGTGTGTAAAAGGTTGTACAAGTGTGTACAAGGTTGTACAAGTGTGTACAAGGTTGTACAAGTGTGTACAAGGTTGTACAAGTGTGTACAAGGTTGTACAAGTGTGTACAAGGTTGTACAAGTGTGTACAAGGTTGTACAAGTGTGTACAAGGGTGTAAAATCGTGTACAAGGATGTACAAGTTTGTACAAGTTTGTACAAGGTTGTACAAGTGTGTACAAGGATGTACAAGTTTGTACAAGGGTGTACAAGTGTGTACGATAAGTAAAAGTGTGTACAAGGGTGTACAAGGTTGTACAAGTGTGTACAAGGTTTTACAATTGTGTACAAGGCTGTACAAGTGTGTACAAGGTTGTACAAGTGTGTACAAGGTTGTACAATTGTGTACAAGGCTGTACAAGTGTGTACAAGATTGTACAAGTGTGTACAAGGCTGTACTATTGTGTACAAGGTTGTACAAGTGTGTACAAGGTTGTACAAGTGTGTACAAGGTTGTACAATTGTGTACAAGGCTGTACAAGTGTGTTCAAGGTTGTAATAGTGTGTACAAGGTTGTACAAGTGTGTACAAGGGTGTACAATTGTGTACAAGGATGTACAAGTGTGTACAAGGTTGTACAAGTGTGTACAAGGATGTACAAGTTTGTACAAGGGCTGTACAAGTGTGTACGATGTGTAAAAGTTTGTACAAGGGTGTACAAGTTTGTACAAGTGTGTACAAGGTTGTACAATTGTGTACAAGGCTGTACAAGTGTGTACAAGGTTGTACAATTTTGTACAAGGCTGTACAAGTGTGTACAAGGATGTACAAGTGTGTACAAGGCTGTACAATTGTGTACAAGGTTGTACAAGTTTGTACAAGGGTGTACAAGTGTGTACGATAAGTAAAAGTGTGTACAAGGGTGTACAAGGTTGTACAAGTGTGTACAAGGTTGTACAATTGTGTACAAGGCTGTACAAGTGTGTACAAGGTTGTACAATTGTGTACAAGGTTGTACAATTGTGTACAAGGCTGTACAAGTGTGTAAAAGGTTGTACAAGTGTGTACAAGGTTGTACAAGTGTGTACAAGGTTGTACAAGTGTGTACAAGGTTGTACAAGTGTGTACAAGGTTGTACAAGTGTGTACAAGGTTGTACAAGTGTGTACAAGGTTGTATAAGTGTGTACGAGGTTGTACAATTGTGTACAAGGTTGTACAAGTGTGTACAAGTATGTACAATTGTGTACAAGGCTGTACAAGTGTGTACAAGGTTGTACAAGGTTGTACAAGTGTGTACAAGGGTGTACAAGTTTTTACAAGGTTGTACAAGTGTGTACAAGGTTGTACAAGTGTGTACAAGGCTGTACAATTGTGTACAAGGTTGTACAAGTGTGTACAAGGTTGTACAAGTGTGTAAAAGGTTGTACAATTGTGTACAAGGCTGTACAAGTGTGTACAAGGTTGTACAAGTGTGTACAAGGCTGTACAATTGTGTACAAGGTTGTACAAGTGTGTACAAGGTTTTACAAGTGTGTACAAGGTTGTACAATTGTGTACAAGACTGTACAAGTGTGTACAAAGTTGTGCAAGTGTGTACAAGGTTGTACAAGTGTGTACAAGGTTGTACAATTGTGTACAAGGTTGTACAAGTGTGTACAAGGTTGTACAAGTGTGTACAAGGTTTTACAAGTGTGTACAAGGTTGTACAATTGTGTACAAGACTGTACAAGTGTGTACAAAGTTGTGCAAGTGTGTACAAGGTTGTACAAGTGTGTACAAGGTTGTACAATTGTGTACAAGATTGTACAAGTGTGTACTGGGTTGTACAAGTGTGTACAATAATGTACAAGTTTGTACAAGTGTGTACAAGTTTGTAAAAGGTTGTACAAGTGTGTACAAGGGTGTACAAGTGTGTACAAGGTTGTACAAGTGTGTACAAGCTTGTACAAGTGTGTACAAGGGTGTACAAGTGTGTACAAGGTTGTACAAGTTTTTACATGGTTGTACAAGTGTGTACAAGGTTGTACAAGTGTGTACAAAGTTGTACAAGTGTGTACAAGGTTGTACAAGTGTGTACAAGGTTGTACAAGTGTGTACAAGGTTGTACAAGTGTGTACAAGGTTGTACAAGTGTGTACAAGGTTGTACAAGTGTGTAAAAGGTTGTACAAGTGTGTACAAGGTTGTACAAGTGTGTACAAGGTTGTACAAGTGTGTACAAGGTTGTACAAGTGTGTACAAGGTTGTACAAGTGTGTACAAGGTTGTACAAGTGTGTACAAGGTTGTACAAGTGTGTACAAGGTTGTACAAGTGTGTACAAGGGTGTAAAATCGTGTACAAGGATGTACAAGTTTGTACAAGTTTGTACAAGGTTGTACAAGTGTGTACAAGGATGTACAAGTTTGTACAAGGGTGTACAAGTGTGTACGATAAGTAAAAGTGTGTACAAGGGTGTACAAGGTTGTACAAGTGTGTACAAGGTTTTACAATTGTGTACAAGGCTGTACAAGTGTGTACAAGGTTGTACAAGTGTGTACAAGGTTGTACAATTGTGTACAAGGCTGTACAAGTGTGTACAAGATTGTACAAGTGTGTACAAGGCTGTACTATTGTGTACAAGGTTGTACAAGTGTGTACAAGGTTGTACAAGTGTGTACAAGGTTGTACAATTGTGTACAAGGCTGTACAAGTGTGTTCAAGGTTGTAATAGTGTGTACAAGGTTGTACAAGTGTGTACAAGGGTGTACAATTGTGTACAAGGATGTACAAGTGTGTACAAGGTTGTACAAGTGTGTACAAGGATGTACAAGTTTGTACAAGGGCTGTACAAGTGTGTACGATGTGTAAAAGTTTGTACAAGGGTGTACAAGTTTGTACAAGTGTGTACAAGGTTGTACAATTGTGTACAAGGCTGTACAAGTGTGTACAAGGTTGTACAATTTTGTACAAGGCTGTACAAGTGTGTACAAGGATGTACAAGTGTGTACAAGGCTGTACAATTGTGTACAAGGTTGTACAAGTTTGTACAAGGGTGTACAAGTGTGTACGATAAGTAAAAGTGTGTACAAGGGTGTACAAGGTTGTACAAGTGTGTACAAGGTTGTACAATTGTGTACAAGGCTGTACAAGTGTGTACAAGGTTGTACAATTGTGTACAAGGTTGTACAATTGTGTACAAGGCTGTACAAGTGTGTAAAAGGTTGTACAAGTGTGTACAAGGTTGTACAAGTGTGTACAAGGTTGTACAAGTGTGTACAAGGTTGTACAAGTGTGTACAAGGTTGTACAAGTGTGTACAAGGTTGTACAAGTGTGTACAAGGTTGTATAAGTGTGTACGAGGTTGTACAATTGTGTACAAGGTTGTACAAGTGTGTACAAGTATGTACAATTGTGTACAAGGCTGTACAAGTGTGTACAAGGTTGTACAAGGTTGTACAAGTGTGTACAAGGGTGTACAAGTTTTTACAAGGTTGTACAAGTGTGTACAAGGTTGTACAAGTGTGTACAAGGCTGTACAATTGTGTACAAGGTTGTACAAGTGTGTACAAGGTTGTACAAGTGTGTAAAAGGTTGTACAATTGTGTACAAGGCTGTACAAGTGTGTACAAGGTTGTACAAGTGTGTACAAGGCTGTACAATTGTGTACAAGGTTGTACAAGTGTGTACAAGGTTTTACAAGTGTGTACAAGGTTGTACAATTGTGTACAAGACTGTACAAGTGTGTACAAAGTTGTGCAAGTGTGTACAAGGTTGTACAAGTGTGTACAAGGTTGTACAATTGTGTACAAGGTTGTACAAGTGTGTACAAGGTTGTACAAGTGTGTACAAGGTTTTACAAGTGTGTACAAGGTTGTACAATTGTGTACAAGACTGTACAAGTGTGTACAAAGTTGTGCAAGTGTGTACAAGGTTGTACAAGTGTGTACAAGGTTGTACAATTGTGTACAAGATTGTACAAGTGTGTACTGGGTTGTACAAGTGTGTACAAGATTGTATAAGTTTGTACAAGGTTGTACAAGTGTGTACAAGGGTGTACAAGTGTGTACAAATGTGTACAAGTGTGTTCAGGGGTGTACAAGTTTGTACAAGGGTGTACAAGTTTTACAAGGTTGTACAAGTGTGTACAAGGTTGTACAAGTTGTGTACTGGGTTGTACAAGTGTGTACAAGATTGTATAAGTTTGTACAAGGTTGTACAAGTGTGTACAAGGGTGTACAAGTGTGTACAAATGTGTACAAGTGTAAACAGGGGTGTACAAGTTTGTACAAGGGTGTACAAGTTTTACAAGGTTGTACAAGTGTGTACAATGTTGTACAAGTTGTGTACAAGGTTGTACATGTGTGTACAAGGGTGTACAAGTGTGTACAAGGTTGTACAAGTGTGTACAAGCTTGTACAAGTGTGTACAAGGGTGTACAAGTGTGTACAAGATTGTACAAGTTTTTACAAGGTTGTACAAACGTGTACAAGGGTGTAAAATCGTGTACAAGGATGTACAAGTTTGTACAAGTTTGTACAAGGTTGTACAAGTGTGTACAAGGATGTACAAGTTTGTACAAGGGTGTACAAGTGTGTACGATAAGTAAAAGTGTGTACAAGGGTGTACAAGGTTGTACAAGTGTGTACAAGGTTGTACAATTGTGTACAAGGCTGTACAAGTGTGTACAAGGTTGTACAATTGTGTACAAGGCTGTACAAGTGTGTACAAGATTGTACAAGTGTGTACAAGGTTGTACAAGTGTGTACAAGGATGTACAAGTTTGTACAAGGGTGTACAAGTGTGTACGATGTGTAAAAGTTTGTACAAGGGTGTACAAGGTTGTACAAGTGTGTACAAGGTTGTACAATTGTGTACAAGGCTGTACAAGTGTGTACAAGGTTGTACAATTTTGTACAAGGCTGTACAAGTGTGTACAAGGTTGTACAAGTGTGTACAAGGCTGTACAATTGTGTACAAGGTTGTACAAGTGTGTACAAGGTTGTACAAGTGTGCACAAGGTTGTACAATTGTGTACAAGGCTGTACAAGTGTGTACAAGGTTGTACAAGTGTGTACAAGGTTGTACAAGTGTGTATAAGGTTGTACAAGTGTGTACAAGGTTGTACAAGTGTGTACAAGGTTGTACAATTGTGTTTCAGGTTGTACAAGTGTGTACAAGGTTGTACAAGTGTGTACAAGGGTGAACAATCGTGTACAAGGATGTACAAGTTTGTACAAGTTTGTACAAGGTTGTACAAGTGTGTACATGGATGTACAAGTTTGTACAAGGGTGCACAAGTGTGTACAAGGGTGTACAATCGTGTACAAGCTTGTACAAGTGTGTACAAGGGTGTACAGGTTTGTACAAGGTTGTACAAGGTTGTACAAGTGTGTACAAGGGTGTACAAATGTGTACAAGGATGTAAAAGTTTGTACAAGTGTGTACAAGTTTGTACAAGGTTGTACAAGTGTGTACAAGGTTTTACAATTGTGTACAAGGTTGTACAAGTTTGTACAAGGGAGTACAAGTTTGTACAAGATTGTACAAGTGTGTACTGGGCTGTACAAGTGTGTACAAGATTGTATAAGTTTGTACAAGGTTGTACAAGTGTGTACAAGGGTGTACAAGTGTGTACAAATGTGTACAAGTTTTACAAGGTTGTACAAGTGTGTACAAGGTTGTACAAGTTGTGTACAAGGTTGTACATGTGTGTACAAGGGTGTACAA
>NW_026543248.1:0-40020 GCF_028750875.1 Macrosteles quadrilineatus | reverse complement strand
ACACTTGGTTTTAAGATACCTAAGACAATATAAAAAATGGTTATTAACATAAATACATGTAATAGGTTCATACTTAGAGAGAAAGTTTTGAAAAGAATGTTTTTCGCCAAAATTTTCAAATGATGTTTCGCATCATCCAACATCCAAAGCAGTGATACCAATATGCTGAAATAATTTTTCACAGGTAGATAGGATATGGTTATAATGGGGGAAAATAATTCCCTTATATAAAGTCAATGTATAACAAAGTTATAAAAATGTGAATCATTCATTGAAGTTTTGTTTCTATTCACCCTGTTGTTTCTATTCACCCCATTCTACGGCGTAAAATGGGGTGAATAGAAACACTTTTTGACTTTTAAGCTTCTGTAAAAACGATATTTTTAATTTTTGAATTTTCAACACTAGCTCATATTTTCGGTCTTGGATTCCTCTACTCAAACCAGTTATCAATTTTTTTTTCTTTTTAATCATTAAGCAGAAAAAAAATAAAATATGGCTGTTTCTATTCACCCCCGCACTTTGGGGTGAATAGAAACACTGTGTTAAATTGATGATTGTTGCTTTTCCCCACTTACCAGGGGCAATAGAAACATGAAATTTATGCTTGTTAGCTTAGTTTGTTGTAAATAAAAATATTTAAAGTTAATTAACACATTTTTTTATAAGTACGAAGTATAAAAACATCGTTTTCATAAACCCTTATCCAAACAAATCGGAGAACATAAATGACAATGGGTGAAATCAGAGTTACAAAATCTTACATAGAAACCAACTAAATGATGAGTAAAATCAGACAAATCTTCCTCAAAATACAACACTCCCTTAAATTTACAAGTTGTACACGGCTTGGGAGTTGGAAGCTGACGTACTACGTCATCGACTTTGAAGAGGGCCTCTTAATCTGTCTCTCAGAACTTGTTTGGTTTGCGCAATTTTCTTGATGAATCTTCCTATTTATCCTTCCTCGTCAAATTCAATAACCTTTGCAACATATAAACGATAGCAAGTTTTGTTTTTCCCCATTACTTTGACAATTCCATGATCATGAAGGGAAAACTTTGAAGACTCACTGATGTCTTGAGCTAGGTATGCTGGTTCTTCTTTATCAAATTGTTCGTCTTTGTCACTTTCTTCCAGTGAGAAGTGTGTGTGTGGAATCATCTTCATCTCTGGTATTTTTTTTTCTTTTTTGGGGGGTTTTCAGGTCAACCTTTATTTGCAACACTGGTTCCAAAAAAAGTGTTTCTATTCACCCTGGTTTTGCAAAATCATGACATAACCTAAATAAAAAATAAAATAAAAAAATATAGTTTATTCTAAGGCTAATCTATTAACACACTTGGTTTTAAGATACCTAAGACAATATAAAAAATGGTTATTAACATAAATACATGTAATAGGTTCATACTTAGAGAGAAAGTTTTGAAAAGAATGTTTTTCGCCAAAATTTTCAAATGATGTTTCGCATCATCCAACATCCAAAGCAGTGATACCAATATGCTGAAATAATTTTTCACAGGTAGATAGGATATGGTTATAATGGGGGAAAATAATTCCCTTATATAAAGTCAATGTATAACAAAGTTATAAAAATGTGAATCATTCATTGAAGTTTTGTTTCTATTCACCCTGTTGTTTCTATTCACCCCATTCTACGGTACTTAACACTTTAAATTTAAGTTTGAATGAGTTTAGTCAGGGGTGCCCACAAGGGGGGGCTGTGACGCAGACTGCGTCATTGAAATTCTTGGGGGGGGGGCTCAAAAAATTAAAATGGTGGGGGGTGGCTAAAGCTAATTGCAACAGTGTTCAACGTGACGACAATCCAAAATATATTACGAAGTCGCCAGATAGAAAGTGTATTAATTAATGACAATAGTTATATTATTGAATTCAATTAGTTAAAATAAGATTTTAGGATGGTTTCGGATTCGTGTAGAAAAGTTATTATACAAATTTAGCAAGACGTGAGATCTAAGAGGGAGCGCACGGGATGGCTCAACTGATGTGATAGATTAAAGATAACGTGTTGTACAGACACGTCCAGCTACACCGCGACTTAGCACAGAACGCTTTGTTGACATAAAGCTCGTTAAAATACAATCAAGTAGCATAGGCTACAACACTTTACACTATTGTGTAGGTACCTGAGTTAATAGGGAGGGGGAGTAATGAAACATACGGTTAATCCAATATAGTATAAAAACAGAATATGACAAATCCATTAAAACGCTGTAAACAGCCATTAACGTTACGATTTGCATTTTTATTAATGAAATTCAATATTGCAAAATCATTATTATTGTGCAATAACATTATTATTGTAAATTTCAAATCATTTAACTTGGTTAAGTTGTACAAACGGCAATGTTTAAAATTATAGCTAACTCAAACTCAACTAATAACTAGCCAAACACAATCCCCAGGCTCCCGGAGTTTTTATTACTTTTTTTAGTAATAAAAAAGTGTGAAATTATATTTAGAGATAATTAAAACACTCTTAAAAAAGAATATAACGAGAACAATCTTCCTGGATAGGGAGGCTAGATTGATCGTGAAAGAACCCCAAAGTTCTACGAGAACAATCTTGTTATTCTTTTTCTTTGTTCTACTGTTCTTAATAAGTCCTCTTCAATTCATACACAAATTCAACAAGTCGCCATATTTAGACCTCATTGCCCAATCACAGCCTTACTAAAGTTACCATGGTTACTAATCACAGTTTACTAAGCATTATATTGTCATCATTCCCCAGCTGTTGTATCTGAAACCTGTTGTAACTTAGCGCACAGCAGACAGACTGAGCAGACGATTGTTGGCGCAAGCGTTGTTTCCATTTCATTTTCATCAAAGGAGCTTTGATGTTTCTAAAGGGAGGGAGAGGAGATCGTTATATAGAGAAAGACGCTGACAATTCGTTAAGCAGAGGTTACGAACGCTATATGGATATTCTGGCAATAAAAAAATCCTTAAATTGAGGTGACTTATAAAACTGTAATTTTATTTATATAGAAAGATAAGTTTTTCAGTCCTGTACAACACTGAGTCACGGTCTTTTCCCGGTAATCAAAATTCAAGTACAACTTGATACACACAGAATCAATCATCCGATGGCTAGTTATTTAATAATTTACAGTTACATATAAGTACCCGTGATAAATCAAACCCGTTATGTAAGCCAAATCCACACGGTTAATAATCTTACTTGGTTATGGATTTGCTTACAAACGTGATCGGAAATGGTTAGGGCCTACACAGTATTTGTAAACAGCATCTATTATATTATTAAAGTGATACAGTCAAATTTTATGTAAACGGTTAAGGCCATTTACCAAATAAAAATATAGGCATATGGCACATCAAAATGAAGCTTAGAGTATGTAGATTTGCCGAAAACTATTGATATGGATTAACTTCCTAGGGGCTCTGCCCCACAGGTTGATTTCCAAAGGGCTACGCCTGACATGCTTCTAAAGTTTAGATTATTTAATTTAATTTAGGTAATGAAACAGCTGGTCAGTACAATGAACTGGTGTTTGTTTATTTACTCGAAAAACATGTTTGTGGCGCTTTATGTAGATTGAGGAGGGTTATGTTTGGGTTTAAAGAAAGGTTATACGTTTTGTAAAGTATTGCTGAAAGTTTCATTTTGTAATTTCTATATTAAGCTACATATAAAGAGGCTTGAGTAAAATTGAAGAATTATGGTAAAACATGTCATTTATGAAGCATCAATAAGAAGCAATTGATGCTATTGCTACACTAAGGTATGTTGTCATAATCTTTTGGATCCAATAACATTAAAAGTAGGGGTTTGAAAGTAAGTAGGTTTACACTTTTAAATCAGTTTATATTTTCATACTATATCATAGAGTTGTTGTATTTTAAAACACACATCAGCACCACTTTAATGGCTCTCTGGGTCACATTTTCTTCCCGTTGCAGCACGGGTATAGCAGCTTGTGGTTTATGTTTAAACACATCAGTGACAGCTAGTAAACAGCTGTTCGTAATTAATTCTATATGACGTGTTCTCTTAAGAGATTATTAGTATTTCATAAATGACGTATGTAGTAAACATGGAGAAAATAAACTAGAAAAATCACACAAAATTGGGGTTTGATTGTCCGTTATTTTATTTCCAAAATAGAGAGGCCATATTTTAATGGATATAAGAGGACACTCTTGCCAATCCTGTGGATACAATTAAACCATTAGAATCATAATCGGTACTCTAGTTTTCTTTAGAGTAGGCTGCGTAAAATGCCTTCTGGGCCGTGACAGACGGACATAAATTGAGATAAGACATGTTTCAACTTCTTTAATGTATAAAACGTAAAAATAACCCAAAATATGTATAATTCTGAGCAATGTACAGACAAAACTATAACTTTATTCATATAGATTAACTGGGTTTGAATTTTAAATATCTCAACAAATTTAAAAAACTTCTTTTATAGTTTTACAAATAGTGCTGGTCGGGGGAATAATGTTTCTCATTTGTTGTGTACATCATTCATGGTGGGGGGGGGGGGGGGGGGGGGCTGTTGCTCAATTGAGGGGGGGGGGGTGCGTCATGAGTCTAGGGGGGGATGGGCACCCCTGGTTTAGTTTGTCATAGTTGGCATAGTGGTTTCATCAATATATACATCGACAAGTGGTTCTAGTATCCACTTTCAGACCCTATAATTCTATAAAGTTACTGGTTTCTAAAGATTACTGATCCTAGAATCAGATTTGTTATTTTGTCAGGCTTTCAATTAATGAATCTTTCTAACAGATCAAGAAATGAATGAATGAATGGATGATTTACCATTAAATTTGCTACATGGTACAAATGTTTACAATTTTAACTATACCGTAACTATTAAGTTTTACAAACAAGTAATCAGGAAAACAGAAAGAAAAATTAACAAAGTTGTGAAATTGTTGAATGATATAGAAAAGAACTAACAAAACAAACATAATATAGTCCATGAGCCAAACCTAAAAATGACCTTAATTGGTACCACCTGGGGTGGCAAGTGCTATCAATGTTTTTCTTGCATATTTTTATGTGTAGATCAAGAATATATGTGATAGCAATGCATAAGTAGTAGCTTTATGTACAAAAAATTAGGTTTTATATGACAAAATTGAATTTTTTCTCAAAAAATTTAATTTTGTCTCATACATTGGTAAGAAGACACCAGTCAAGGTGGCACGTGCTATCAACGTTTTTCTTGTGTAGTTTTATGTGTAGATCAAGAATATATGTGATAGCAATGCATAAGTAGTAGCTTTATGTACAAAAAAGTGGGTTTTATACAATAAAATTGATTTTTTTCTCAAAAAATTGTATTTTGTCTCATTTGTATGAAGGTACCAGTCAAGGTGGCACATGCTATCAATGTTTTTCTTGTATAGTTTTATGTGTAGATCAAGAATATATGTGATAGCAATACATAAGTAGTAGCTTTATGTAAAAAAAGTAGGTTTTTATATAACAAAATTAAATTTTTCTCAAAAAATTTAATTTTGTCTCATTTATTTGTAAGAAGACACCAGTCAAGGTGGCACGTGCTATCAATGTTTTTCTTGTATAGTTTTATGTGTAGATCAAGAATATATGTGATAGCAATACATAAGTAGTAGCTTTATGTAAAAAAGTAGGTTTTTATATAACAAAAATGAATTTTTTTCAAAAAATTGAATTTAGTATCATTTATTTGTAAGAAGGTACCAGTCAAGGTGGCACGTGCTATTAATGTTTTTAAGGTATAGTTTTATGTGTAGATCAAGAATATATGTGATAGCAATACATAAGTAGTAGCTTTATGTAAAAAAGTAGGTTTTTATATAACAAAATTGAATATTTTCAAAAAATTGAATTTTGTCTCATTTATTTGTAAGAAGGTACCAGTCAACGTGGCACGTGCTATCAATATTTTTATTGTATAGTTTTATGTGTATATCAAGAATATATGTGATAGCAATACATAAGTAGTAGCTTTATGTAAAAAAGTAGGTTTTTATGTAACAAAATTGAATTTTTTTCAAAAAATTGAATTTTTTCTCATATATTGGTAAGAAGACACCAGTCAAGGTGGCACGTGCTATCAATGTTTTTATTGTATAGTTTTATGTGTAGATCAAGAATATATGTGATAGCGTTGCATAAGTAGTAGCTTTATGTAAAAAAAGTAGGTTTTTATACAACAAAATTAAATTTTTCTCAAAAAATTAAATTTTGTCTCATTTGTTTGTAAGAAGACACCAGTCAAGGTGGCACGTGCTATCAATGTTTTTCTTGTATAGTTTTATGTGTAGATCAAGAATATATGTGATAGCATTGCATAAGTAGGCTAGTAGCTTTATGTAAAAAAAAGTAGGTTTTTATACAACAAAATTAAATTTTTCTCAAAAATTGAATTTTGTCTCATTTGTTTGTAAGAAGACACCAGTCAAGGTGGCACATGCTATCAATGTTTTTCTTGTATAGTTTTATGTGTAGATCAAGAATATATGTGATAGCATTGCATAAGTAGTAGCTTTATGTAAAAAAAGTAGGTTTTTATACAACAAAATTAAATTTTTCTCAAAAATTGAATTTTGTCTCATTTGTTTGTAAGAAGACACCAGTCAAGGTGGCACGTGCTATCAATGTTTTTCTTGTATAGTTTTATGTGTAGATCAAGAATATATGTGATAGCGTTGCATAAGTAGTAGCTTTTATGTACAAAAAAGTAGGTTTTTATATAACAAAATTGATTTTTTTTTTCAAAAAATTGAATTTTGTCTCATATTTTTGTAAGAAGTTACCAGTCAAGGTGGCACGTGCAATCCATGTTTTTTTTGTATCGTTTTATGTTTACATTAAGGATATATGTGATAGCAATGCATAAGTAGTACCTTTATGTAAAAAATAGGTTTTTATATTTTAAAAAGGATTTTTTTCTCAAAAAATTTAAATTTTCTGATAAATTTGTTGAAAGGTCCCAGTCAAAGTGGCGGCTTGTGCTATCAAAGTTTTTCTTGTATGTGTTTTTATTGAGTTTTGTATGTATATCATAAACTTACATTATAGCATTATCTATGTAGAAGCTTTTTCTTAAAGAAATCATTTTAAATTTGAAAATATCAAAACTTTTGTTTGAACAACATGTTTTTGGCATGAAGATTGATTCAAAACGTTCCAATGAAAAATTGTTTAATGTAAATGTTGTTCTTTTGTCCAATATCTAAAACAAAGCATATTTACTTTTGTCCGTATGTCTTACTATTTATTCGCTATATGGACTGGAGTGCGTTCTGGCTCCATGCTTAAAAACATCATTGTATATTATATTTATATAATTATAATGTTAAGGCATTATATAGGGTATAACTGGTAAAGAACACAAGATTAGCTATTGAATTCTTTAATTATTTCCTTATTGAATATGTCAGTTTAAGCCCTTTACAGGTGTTTGGGTTAGAAATAAAGTAGTTTTAGTAATTTAATAAAACAGTTCCTCATATTCTTCTTCTGTAACTTTATCTTCATGGTTATCAGGTTGGTTTGTGCAAGTTGCCAATTTACAAAGCTGAGTGAACTTCAAGCCATTTGCTATGCAGGGACATTGGTCTTCTTTGCAAATTCTTTTGCAATCACATGATATCATTTCAATGACCGCTTGAGGTGCTGGAAGTCCTTCCATCCAATCAATTCCTATTTCGTCTCCTTCGTTTGTCTCCTTCACTAACCACCCATGCCCAATAGGGATTGGAATTTCATCAGTTTTCATACAGTTTTTCCAAACTGCAGTCTGGTAATTGGTATATGGTATCTAATAAATGGTAATAATAAAAATAACCTACTTTTTTGTACATAAAAGCTACTACTTATGCAATGCTATCACATATATTCTTGATCTACACATAAAACTATACAAGAAAAACATGGTTTGCACGTGCCACCTTGACTGGTACCTTCTTACCAATATGAGACAAAATTCAATTTTTTGAAAAAAATTCAATTTTGTTATATAAAACCTACTTTTTGTACATAAAGCTACTACTTATGCATTGCTATCACATATATTCTTGATCTACACTTAAAACTATATAAAAAAACATTGATAGCATGTGCCACCTTGACTGGTACCCTCATACAAATGAGACAAAATACAATATTTTGAGAAAAAATTCAATTTTGTTGTATAAAACCCACTTTTTTGTACATAAAGCTACTACTTATGCATTGGCTATCACATATATTCTTGATCTACACATAAAACTACACAAGAAAAACGTTGATAGCACGTGCCACCTTGATTGGTGTCTTCTTACCAATGTATGAGACAAAATTAAATTTTTTGAGAAAAAATTCAATTTTGTTATATAAAACCTAGTTTACGTACATAAAGCTACTACTTATGCATTGCTATCACATATATTCTTGATCTACACATAAAACTACACAAGAAAAACGTTGATAGCACGTGCCACCTTGACTGGTGTCTTCTTACCAATGTATGAGACAAAATTAAATTTTTTGAGAAAAAATTCAATTTTGTTATATAAAACCTAGTTTACGTACATAAAGCTACTACTTATGCATTGCTATCACATATATTCTTGATCTACACATAAAACTATACAAGAAAAACATTGATAGCACTTGCCACCCCAGGTGGTACCAAAATATCAATTGGCTCATGGACTAATAACTTTATAGTTTTGTAACTAGTTATCATTTGTCTGTGAAATCAGCAGACATAGACAAACTCTGCCTGTGTGTCTGCTGGTTTGCTAATATTTTAAATGACCTTTGTTTGTTAATTTAGGAATTTAAACTGGAGATGGAATCAAAAATGGAAAAACAAGAATTGTTTTCATTTTACATGAGGATGAATGATAATTCAATTTACTTTCAATACTTTAATACTTTACTTTGAAATGGCGACCACACGAATGTAGGAATGTAGGGTAGGAATATATTTCAAGCCAAGTATGAAAGGAGTGTAGGATGAGTGGTGTGATTGACAAGAAGTGAATGATAGATATAATAATCATTTATGTTGGAGCAAGTTTAACCATAAAGTTGGTTGTGTCGGCCAGGAGCTGAACACATGGCCTTTTGGTTGTGGGAGGGGGGGGGGCAGCACAGTACAAGGGTCAGGTCATAACACCTAGGCACACACACAGTTCTCTTGAATGAATTTTGAAACTTAAATCTTTGACTATTCAGTATCCAATCCTAAAACAGTAGGAAAATATTTTTCAGTATGAAAAATACACACAGCTGATTCTACTATGATCCATTTTACTGTTTACTTTGGAAAATACAAAATGTATTTCCAATGCCATCTAATGAAGGTGTTGAAACGTCTAGTTACATGGGCGTATAACATTTAAGAAAATGTGGTTTGTTCAAAAAAAGTTTTTTTTAGGAAACAGCACTATCAAAAGCTATGTTCTAACATAATTAACTCTTCCCCCGATTACAGATCGACAGTCTATCCGGGGGAATAATTCCATGTAATGTATTGTTCTATTGTACTGTTTGATTTTCGGAATAAGAGTATTTTGATTTGATTTGTTGTAGGCAAGTTTTTTTTTTGGGGGGGGGGGGAATGCACCTACAATATTTTAATTTTAAAAACATCCTTAAGTTAATGTTTCTAATATAATTTTTTTACAGTGATGTGGAAGATGGAGCCCGAAACAATAACACGTCCAACGGAGGAGATGATCTCCTCGTCATAGCGATCGTTGACTCCAAATCCACCGATCGTCTCACACATTTCTGCCGCCCTGGGGAACGGTCCATCCGATCTCCGACCGACTTGGCCGGACCTCCTCAGAGACAACTGTTCTGCAAAACTCACTCTGTCAAGACGAAATGTGTCTTAAAACCCGCCTCGGAAAATCATGTGTGTCAAACACCCGATGAAGAAGACGAACACATCCCGGCCAAACCAAAACCCCTGAAGCTTAGCGAGTTTTCAAAACAACAAGTGCTTGTGTTATTGACGTTAGCTCTAGGGAACTTTCTCAGTTTCTGTTCTATGTCTATCCTGGCTCCTTTCTTTCCCAAAGAGGTAAGATAGAAAAGGTAAGATGGCACCTTCGTCGATTGAGTGGTTTTTGTAAATGGTTGTCACAAGTTTATGTTACACTGTGTTGCAGTAAGCTGTTTGTTTAAAAAAATAGAATTTGATTGTTGGTGATGATTAAGTGAGTTTTCAAGCAGCAAATTGATATCAAGGTAGAAAATTTCAGAAGGGGGAAATTCAAAATGTTAAGGAGATTATAAAAGAAGGGGTGTGGGGGTGTGAGTTTATTAAATTCATCTTTTTGCTGAAGAACAGTTTTTATTAAGTTTTGTTTGGATAAAACCCTTGCTGCTTAACCAATCCTATTCTTTGGTTGATTTTTAATTATTTTTAATTTATTTACATCTTTCTACCAAACCATTTGTAGGCTAACACTTTGACTTCATTAAAATAAAATAAAATACACCTTTATCAAATAGAAATATCCTGTACAGTTTCCTCAACATAAATAAAATATTACTATTCTATATCGTAGGAAAGTTCCATTGACTAATCAACTGACCTATTCCATGTGAATTGGAAAGATAAGAGATAACTAGGTACAACAAACAAATCATTTATTTACTGTTATATTACTTTTTAGGTTTTTAACTTTTGTGTGTTGAGGACTAAAAGGTTCAGTAAAATTGAAGCCCTTGAACAAAAAATAACTATTTTTAAATTGTAAGTTAGTTTTCCATGTAAATTTACCATTAATAAATTCTAGTTTCTCAAGATTAGAAATTATCCAGTTTACTATGTCAAACAACCTTTAAAGGCAAGAAATTTAGGTTATGCGGATGAAAATATACATTCTGGTAGCAGGACTCTGAGTGGTAGGTGTTCTAGAAAAAGGTTACTGTATTAAGAAGGTTTTCAAGTTTGATCTAAACAAATCTGCTGCTTTTTTATGGTTTTAAACTGGACAGAGATGTTCTCGATTGTTGTGTTTTGGTCCAGGCTACGGAAACATTTGATTTTAGGTTCACAAGTTATGATCTTTGTATCTTACTTTCATTATTCATTCATTTTGGTTCCATCACTATCTTCATTTTAAATATTATATTAAACACACTTGAAACTGTCTGTGTGACAAATATTATAATCTTGATTAAATGATCTTTTCCAGGCAAACCTGAAAGGAATGGATGTATCACTTTCTGGGCTAGTTTTCAGCTTTTATGCTCTCATCGTCTCTCTCACCGCACCATTTTTGGGCAAGATGGTAAGTTGAAGCCATTTCTTTTAAACACTAAGTTACTTCTCACTTATTTGTGGACTAACTTCAAAGTTTGAGGGGTCAAAAAAGGTCTAAATTTTTAATTTTGCAATAAGGTTTTAGAATTTAAAAGTTCTTACTCTTTGGGGCGCAAGGCGCTGTCAAAGGTCGATTTTTCCCTAAAAGAATTACATAGAACAAAAAAAAAAACAACTGTTTATAAAAAGAAACTCAGCATTTTTTTGGTAGGTAGTAAATCAGATGTTTGTAATATCAATAAATATATTAATTGGTATCAAGAGGCTATAGACCAATGCAAATCTATCTATTTATATACCGTAATACACTAAGCTGATTTTGATGATTGGCCCTGATCTGTAGTTTTGCAAAGTGGTTTTCATTTTCCGAATATTTAGGCAGGAGCTTCTCTCAAAGTTGAGTTTCCTCCAATAAGGTTAGCTTGGGAGAATATGTTGCTTTTAAATATTGTTTCTGTTTTGTTTTGATTTTGTTTTTATGTTTTATTGACAGTTAATAACGCAGCTCATTAACATGTCTTGTATCAATTAATAAAATTTAAGATTTAAAACCATCATAAAGTTTTGTGATTTTTGTTTTATATTCTTAGAATTTTTAGGGAGGATGGCATTGGCAACTCTGTCCTGGGTTTTCTTTAGGTTCTTTAGTTTGGGCATTTTCTTAGGCAATACCGAGACTTGAAAATGAACCTAAAATAATTCAATTGTCTTCAGTTACCTAAGATTGGTGCCAAACCTCTTTACATCTGGGGTCTCATGCTAGCAGCAGCCAGCAATATTCTGTTTGGGTAAGGAGATTTTGTTTGTAAATCTATTTAAGGTGCAGTGTTGAAAGAATTAATTGGTTTTTCTCATCAATATTTTGATCTTTATATTTATTTGACCTTTAATATTTTTTCTGTGTTTATTAACTGTACTGAATTGGTATCAAATGAAAGCTCTTAGGTACTGTTGATGTGTAGATTTCTACACAGGCTGAAATAACTCCCTTAGGCTACGCTTTATTGCCTCTTAAAAGCGCCTATGTCAATTTGATCTTTATATTTTTCTTTCAAATTTTTGATTTACTATTATTAAAAGATTATTTATCAATACTGTGATTTTTACCCTTTAAAATTACCAAGATAATGTTTAGACTAGAACAGAGTTAGTTCCAATTACAGTAATATATAAGTTTCCCACCAAAATGTTCTGGTTATAATAAAAAAATTTACCTTTGTTGCTGTTGCCTGAGTTCTTTTAGGTAAGAATTTTGTGTCACCAATGCATTCGTCCACCTGGCATCTTAAGGGATATTTTTGAATTCATTTTCTTATCACTAACACTATAGACTATAACTACAAAAATATTTACACACATACTCAAGGTCACTAGTGTGGTCGTGTTATCCGATCGACCTGACCACGATACTATAATGACTGTGTGTGAGTAAAAATGTTTGTAAATACAGTCTAGTCTAGGTGATAGGAAGGTGAATTCAAGAAGACCCTGAAGACACCTCAAGGTGGGGAAATGAATAGGGGGACACAAACACCTTACCTATTAGAATGTGTGCAACAACAATAAAGGTAAAACTGATATAATTCAATTTCTTGATACTAATGATAAAAATATTCAAACTTGCATTTGGTTATAATTCCAACAATAAAAAAGGTTATATTTTCAAATAATAAAATAGTTTTTTTGTTTGTTTGTCAGACTTCTTCCTCACATAATGGATTACACACTTTTCACAGTTATGGCTTTCTTAGTCCGGGGAATGGAAGCATTGGGCGCAAGTGCTTTCTCTACTTCAAGTTTTGTCTTCATCGTGGAGACTTTCCCCGACAACATAAGTACGATATTGGTGAGTTGAAAGATAAAAAAGTCAGTGTGTGTGTATGTGTATCCATATGTCTAAATGTGTACAGAGCTACAGACCACACTTGAGGTAAAAATTTTATGAAAATCTGTACCTATGTGAGATTTATAACCTCCTGATCATCTCATGTCATTCTACGACCCTCGCAAAATCCCATCCAGTTTGTTTGGGTTTTCTAAAATTTTATAATATGTCTAACATCTGTGTTGAATTAAATATCGAAATGATTAATTTAAAAAAACAAATACATATTTTGGTGCATCCCTCCCCTTCTTTGTATTAGGTTTCTACTTAACCAATTAATTTTTTGCAGGGTGTAATGGAGACAGTAATAGGTCTAGGGATGAGTGTAGGACCAGCGATAGGAGGAATATTATACTCGGTAAGTACCACATACTTCTTCTTACTACACTTATATTAAATAGACAAAACTGTTATTAATTTATAAAGCTATACTTGTGGTAAGTAAAAAAAAAATTGGATATCCACTCTTATATTGCAAGTACAGTACCAGTGTTTTGCAAAATGTTTTTTCAATTTCAATTTGTATTAAACAAAATATTTATAACAAAATCATCCATACTTCTAAATTTATTTTTAAAATAAACAATTTATTACACAGTAAAACCACATGTTTGAGCTGATGTTTGTTATTTCTTGATTGCTCAGTAGGATTTTGACCTGTAGATAACATGTTATCCAAGTTTCAGGTCAAGTTGGTTTAATCACTGATGCGTTTTTATAACTCACTGATGATTTTGCTTAAGTATCAATAAATGTAGCAAATAGGAATTTTTTTAATGATGAATAATTGTTTGCATCTTTCAATCACTTCCGTAGTGGTCTGTAGGTTACCACCCTGGAAAAAGTCACAAGCTTTTTAACCCTCCGAGCGTCACTCGTCGAAAAATCGACGCGCGACACACTTTGTGTAGTGTCACGCGTTGATTTTTCGACGCACGAACATCGTTTACGGCGAAGGCTCTATGACTGACTGAATCGGATTGAACTGGATCAAGTTAGGTATCGTTCTTTTCGTTATATTCTACGCTTTCTCCAGAGGTCTGTCTCTAAGCGCTTTATGTTCTCCGAGCCGATCGTAATTGTAGCAGACAGCTAACGTGCGTTTTGTAAACAGCTAGTAGGTTACCCTCGGACCGATGACTGATGTGTTTTATTACGTTTATCATTGTTTTAGTGTTAAAAATCAAAAGTAGTGATATATATTGGGCCCAAAAGGTACCTGTGACATGCAAGGAAGAGCCTGAACTGTAAAGAAATTCATAATGCACAGGGCAAAAGGTCTTCCTCCACCATGAGCGTTGTAGTTTATGAGGGAAAGGGGCGGAGTTGGACTTTGCCCTAGACACCATCACTTTTAAAAGTGTCCTTGAATACTTCCTCTGTACCTTACTTCTGTGCCTAATTTAATCCTTCAATATTTCTGTAAAGCTGTTAATTATATTTTGTCTACATTCCAGATTGGAGGGTTTGGTCTGCCATTTTTCATTCTTGGAGGGATTATGTTCATTGTTGTGCCACTGGATATATGGGTTCTTCCTCCAGCTTCTGGTAAACCACCCTTAAAAATTGAAATTTTACATTATTTTATTGTTGTTTTAATATCTTTGGAGGTACAAACTCCTATGTATGCATATCTGCTGTAGGAAGGTGAATGTAGGATTTCTACCAAGGGGACATTCCGTCGCCCTCTTACTTTAATTGGAGTTCCCAGGAGGGGGGTGGGGGGAGAAGATAATTTTTGAAGACACAGAGGTGTACACAGAGGAAACACTTTTGGGGATTGAATTCGGAAGGGAGGGATATTAATATTATTACCAGTAATGAAAGGGGAATGTAATTTTCTCTTACTCATAACAAACATAGCTTAGCCAATACTTTTGTAGACAAACATTGAGGAAAGACAAAAAGCTTGGTTATTAATTTATATATTATTATATCTAATGTATAAAAATGCATACCTTGGTTCCCAAATTGTTTATCCTCCTACTTTAGCGCTGATCCAAAAAAATATTGTACTGATATTTTTGTTTTTACTTTTTTCAGCTGAAACAAAAAACAACCCTTCAGGATCTTTTTGGAAGCTTGTTAAGATCCCAGCTGTGTTTGTTGTTTCTATAATCATTGTAATCAGCTCTAATGTTTGGTCATTCTTGGACCCGGTGCTGGAACCTCATTTAGAGACGGTAAGTATCAAAACAAGTAGAATAAATCAACTTCTTTCAAACAAGAATATGTAAAAATTATTAAAATGCGTTTTTAGGGAGTTGGGTTGTTTTTATGAACTTTCACTCATGATGAGGGAAAGAGCTAATATTTGTAGAGAACTCATAGAAACATAGTTTCTAATGGATTTTGCCATGTAGCTGTCATATGCCGCCTCTGTATGCATGTTCCAATCGTAAAACATATTATTTGCTTTCAATGTGTCATCCAGACAAAAAAAATGTCGCAGAAAAGTATTAAATTAGCACTGATTGATTATGTGCTGTGCTCCTTTAGTTTGCTCAGTTGAAAATGAACCCCTGCACTGACATGGTGAAAAGATAAGTCTTGATTTCAGCAGACTAAGCTATATAGTGGTTTGTTTACCATCAATAACTATTTTAAGACGGACAACTTTTACAACTTTTTCAACTGATGTTACAACACAGAATCATCTGTCTTGTTGTGGTTCTTGTTATGATTGTTGTTCGTGTTGCTTATGTTGTTGCAGTTCTCGTTGACCAGTCGGCAGGTCGGGTTTGTGTTTCTGTTGTTCTCCTCAGTCTACGCAGTGTTCAGTTTGTTCTGGGGTTGGTTGGCTGACAAGCTCAACAATCATTGGTCCATGATGGTGGTAGGCCTGGCTATTTCTACTGGTAGCCTGCTAGTGCTTGGTCCTTCGCCCCACCTTACCTCCAAGCCTAAGTAAGTTCCAGTTATAGTCATGCTGGTCTAGTGTAAGAGCGAGTGACTTCAGTCCCTGAGGTCCTGTGTTCAAATTCTGCCGATCACCAACAGATTTTATCTACAAAATAATAATGCTGCAGCCCCTAGGCCTAGTCTGAAGAACTATGATAAACAATACTTGGCTAGAGCCTATACTGTCCTACGACAAGAAGAAAAAGAGTACTTTACTGCCTTTGATACTGTAGAGAAAATAAACAGTATCACAAACTGACACATACTTTCTTCCATTAGCTTATCAACAACCCTAGTGATAATTAAGCTTTGCGTGTAACTGATATTCTACGGGGGAAATGACAAAAGTTGCAATAACTTTGAACCCTAATTTTTATAGCGTTGGGGGTTGAACTGTTTTGTTCAGAGTTAAGGACCATACTAAATTTTAATCAAAATCGTTTGAATAGTTTTTGTGAAAATATGATCTTTCATTGTCGTTTGATGGGTTTTCATTGGATAATCAAATCACCATTAAAAATTTGAATACAAAAAAACACTTGGAATCAATATGACTTGTTTATGGAAATATTTGATTAAAAATCTAATCAGACAAATTGAAATTTGGGCAATGAAAGTGTGCAGGTTTGCTGGGGCCCGGGGTGTTTTAATTTGTTTAAGACCAACAGTAATAGTAAATTCATTAAGTTTAAATATTCCTTACAGTTTTGAAAAATATGTATAAGTCCAAATAATTCACCTAGTTTTTAAATGCCTCTAACACCACAATTATATAACATGACTCATGAATTTTACATAATCTGAGAATGATAAACACAAAATAAGTCAAAGTTCAGGGATTTGAGCAGATTGAGAAGGCAAATGATTAGAAATATTTGTAATGGTTTTAATTATTGATTCAACACAGTTCCAAATGCATGATTATAATGTGTTTAAGCTGAAAATCACATAATTTTTATTTAAGCTTGATGCTGCTGCTGTATTGTGATGAAAATTGAGACAAAACATCCTTGAAAAAAAAAGGTCTTTGGAAACGACGATTTGTCAGAAGAAAAGTACAATTTCTCCTTTGTTTATGAACACTAATTTAATCCTGTCGACAGAACAATTACTTTTTAATAGAGAGTTGTTACTTCATTTCCATAAATGTTACCTTGGAATGAATTTTTACTATTAAAATTCAAAATATTCCAACATAACATAACATTCTATTCCAAAATATTTCCTTTCATATAAAATTGCTTGTAAAATTTACTGTTGCAGATTTAGCATTTATAATATGAAATGTTATGTTGTAAAAAATCATAACAATCATCACTAGAATAAAGTCTAACGTGCACATTGATAACAATATCACTTACGCTGCTGTTATGTAAATAACAACAGTCTAGACTTGCAGACATGTGAAATCAGAAGTTGATAAAAACTAATAAATTTTAAAAATTGCATGTTTGTGTTGAGGAATTCGAAACTTTAGGAGTCCATCAGCTGCAATTAATTCATTCTTACTGTTAGAAATTCAAATTAAGAAGTAGAAGCAGTAGATTTCTTAGTAAAGGGATCCCTTAGTAGATTTGTCATCCTTATGGAACAGCTGAACACGATTTTATTGTCAGTTCTGTCCAGTGCACTGTAGAGGTTGTGTTTTGTTTACAATTTGTTTCTTGTTTATTTCAGTCATTTAAAACCTAGTTTAACCAAATAAAACGATCTAATCATTAACAATAACTCGTACCCTAGTTATGTAACCTAACTGTAAAGCACAAATCAAGAAATTAACCCTCAAATAATAGAATCAAAATTTTGTTGACACTACCAGTGTCACTGTATTGCCCAGTGTCACCATACATGAACTAGACACAAAAAACGAGCTTTAAATTTTACATTGGGATGAGAAGTCTACTTGTGTTGGTTAGTCTATGGTAGAAGGTAAAAACCTACAAGAAGGCATAGAGTTAGATCTGTAAAAATGGAGGAGCAGACGTCTACTCATACTCCCTTGATGGCCAAAACTTGTTTTCAGAGTTGAAAATGAAATCACACAAATTTGATAAACAAATCTTAAATCTTATAGACGGGATGGAAAAAGTTTTTAAACTTTCTATAACAAACTAAGGGTACGTCTAGAGTGCACGCTGATTCAGATTTAGATTTTCGGCACGTGGTTAATCTGAGTCAGATATTTTGTTGGTGGTCACAGTGGAAGCAGGAAATACGCCGCCGGTACTGACTCGGTTAGCAAAGAAGCAAGTCAGTCATTGTTTTGGAATTGTCGGATGAGGAATTAACTGAAACTGTTGTGAAGATACAGCCAGTGAAAAATTGTTATGATATTATATATATCTTTTCCCATAGGAATCATAGAGCTTCTTTCTATATTGCTTTGAATGAAGCCCGAAACCACCAAAACTTATTATTAAAATTGGACATCGTATTATAAGAAACTTTTGTAACCTAAAAAAGAATTTTCCTGAAGGGCGTTTAGTGGTAACCCTAAAAGTAAGAATGAAAAAATTTAATATTTTACTATAAAATCAAAATTTATTAAATCAAATAGTATGCGTACGAGCAAAATCTGAATCGGAATCTGAAACCAGAATGAAGATTTCATTCCGGTAAGCAGGTGGCTGCGCGGGCTTGCAAACCAGCAGCCATTACGGTCACTTCCATTCAAATGCAAGTGCCATTCCTCCCCTGGAAAATCTGAATCGGCGTGCACTCTGGACGTACCGTAAGACATTTAGATTGATTTTAAATGTTAACGTTTGTCACAGCGCCCTCTGGGTGGACCTGGTAGCGCTGTGTGTGTTGGGGATATCAGTGGCTCTGACTCTGATGCCGACCTATCAAGCGATTCTCAACTTTGCAGTGTAAGTACCTTATAATTGAACCACTAGTTGGTTTATTTAAAAAATACATAAACATTACAATGACTAGAACTATTAGAATTTATAATGTAAAAAACAGCGTTTGACTTGTCAAAATTACATTATCCAAAGGGCAGTGGCTGAACAAGGATCGATACCAGACGGTGGCTAAGGGGTCTGGTGGGAGTTCACAGTTAATCTATGCTATAAAATACAATTTTATCTAGTGTGTGGACATCCGAGGGGGGAGCTATAGCTTCTTTTAGCCTCTCTATGGATCTGCCACTATCAAAGGGTGTTAAGCTACAAGTTGTAGTATAACAGCTGGTATGAATTGTGTTTAAAATATTTGTACTGTACATAAATGTATGAATCATACTTATTTTGTAATGTGTAATGTATACACTGTGATTTGGTTAGGGATCAAATTGATCTTTCATCCAACTATACATTTGTGCAATCTTTGTTAGATAATTTGGCTAAAAACAAATAAAAAGGTAGGCAAAGGTATAAAAGGTAAGCAATTTACTTACGATGAAAGTTTACCAAGGAAAGATTAAATGTCAAAATGATGTTTTTCTAGGGAGAGAGGTCTGAAGAGACACGTGACTACTTACAGCTTGGTTGCCGGAACTTGGTCTTGTATGTATTCTTTGGGGTAAGCAAAAAACTAAGTTACAGTATTTAATAGCATATTTTGTACCTAGGGCTGAAAATGAGGTTTTGCCGGGTCGAGATAGTTTTTAAGTTCGAGACAAAGTCGAGAACTTAAAAGATCTAGAGCTGCAAAACCATTTCGGTCCGTGGTACAAACGCTATTTTTCACCACTATACCCTATCACCACTATTCACCATTATAGTAATGCACACTGATAGTCAACACAACTACAACTTTAAGTTTATGTGAAGAAATAATTTGAGGAATCAGAAAAAATAATAATGAATAGTTGCTAGGCATCGGTGATAATAAAACAATTCTATTGCAATTTGCAATGCTATGGATACTGATTGTGTATTTAATATGCATTCATGTTTTAAGAAAGTAAGCGGGCAGCTGATTTTGCTGCCCTAGGGATGTAAAAACCTGCTCGGTCCCCAAATGACGATTGCAGCTGGCATGGCCAGCAAAACGTAACTTTCAGCCACATATTAACGTATGTATGTAAAACAGCTAAAAACATCATAGTGTGGTGAAAACATATGAATGACTAGTGTAGTGAATATAGTCAGCAAGTGATATACAAAACAGCTGTAGATACTGCTACACGAAAGCAGCGAAGTAATGACACAACACAAAATAATGTTTGAAAACTTGTAATTCACCTGAACCATGACTCACCCTACTATTTGTAAAATCTGTCAATTAGAAAAACAAATAAGCTTGAGTGTTTTTGAACACCTTTATAAAGCCTTGAACACTTCATGCACTATGATTATTGCAAGAACAGTTATACATGCCTTTGTTAAATTAATGTGTGTAGATTAACTGTGTGAAAAAAGTGGGTAGACTGATGAACCTAGGAACCAAATCAGGCAACTCTTTCACTAAACCATTTATGACTCATAACAAGTGTTAACTTAGACTTCAAATACGCTCACTTTTTTCTTAGATTGTATTTCAGAGAATTTTCATTAAATAAAATATGTTTTCAGCGAAATGATTGGACCAACAGTTGGAGGCTTTGCTCTACAGAACTATGGGTTTCCCATTTTAACAACTGGGATGGCTTATTCAACTTTCATCATGGTAAGAGTTCCACTATCAAGTTTAAAACTCTGTTAGTGTCCCTTGCCATTTAAAAATTTGATGTTCTATGTATTTTAAAATTTTTACCATGTGTTCAACTAAATTTTTCACCTATTTATCCGTCAATTTCTTTTTGTCTCCTTTTAAGACCATTCCATACAATCGTCACTTTAGTAGTGTACTAAAGTGATAAATCTTTTGCTACAGTAAACTCTCGCTCATCCGGATCGGCCTTGTCCGGACTCCCGATAGTCCAGATCGGCAATCGTGATTTTTTTTAGCGGCACAGTACAGTAGAAGTCCGATTATCAGAGCAAAACGGGACCGAGACTACCTCGAATAATGAAAAAAATCGGATAACACGGCGGTAAAAATTATTACCGGTGGAAGTGCATATGCCCGGGCTATCATTACTGTGGACCTGGAACAAAATTCGGCCGAAACAAATACAGTATTACCGGTGGAAGTGCATATACCCGGGCTATCATTACTGTGGACCTGGAACAAAATTCGGCCGAAACAAATACAGTATTACCGGTGGAAGTGCATATACCCGGGCTATCATTACTGTGGACCTGGAACAAAATTCGGCCGAAAAGATGATTACCGGTGGAATTGCCCGGGCAATCATTACTGTGGACCTGGAACAAAATTCGGCCGAAAAGATTGTTACCGGTGGAATTGCATATGCCCGGCTATCATTACTGTGGACCTGGAACTAAATTGAAATACGGCTATATGTACAGTACTACTGTGTATTTGCTCGACTCTCGATAGTCCGGATTTTTCGTATTCCGGACCGGACGTCCGCCACATTAGTCCGGATGATCGAGAGTCTACTGTACCTGTAATCTGGAGCACGATTGGGTTACAAGATGATGGATTATTGAAATTATCCTTATATCGGGTGTTTCAAAATGAATATCAAAGTTTTACTTCTTTTTAACTCTTATTACACTCAACTCGCTGCTGTAAATGACCCAAATAAAAAAAACATGAAAAAACAGATCAAATCAAATTATATGATAAAAAATCCATATGTGATTGCAAATAATTTTACCTCTATCAAATGTAATTTGTTCCAGATGGTCATCAGCCTGATATACTTCTCCTGCAGACATTTCTGTCCAGCAGAAGTGGAGAGTGAAAAGAGTACCCAGAAGAAGCCACTACTGGAGAACCCAACCATGTACTACGGAGCCTGTACTGACCAGTGTGTCCTGACATTGGCTCCAGTCTCACAGAACAGCATGGCCTTCTCTGTATAACCAAGAGTGGTATGTAAATTGTCACTTAAAGTAACGACAAACAATTGTAAGATATGTAGCATCGAAATGTATAACCAACAATTATGTACTAAGCAACTAATAGTAACCGAAAGATTCAGGAATTTGCAGTTACAAAGGTTAGGCCTACTTACTCAATTTTATGCATTCAATAACTGACTTCTAGTGTGCTTTCAACAGTACAAGTCCTGAAGAAAGATACAGGATTATTCTGTTTTTTTGTGTGTATAGCCACACTAACATTTTTAAAGTTTTTTTTGTGAGGTATTGGTTAAAATACTGGTCTTATAACTATCTACTAATGCTGAGCTTTTGGAAGATAGAATCATTAATTGATACAATTTATTGATAGCCGGATGAAAGGCTTTCTAGGTGTGGAAAAGTTCATACTGCACTTGGAATCGAGCCGTCGACGTTTAGATTTAAAGGCGAGCACTGTAATCATTTGGCTACACATACACTTAAATTATCATGCATTTAAAACGTTCGCTAAACGCTACCTATCGCCACATATTTCTGACTCTCAAGTCATTGGCACAGTTCGAGGTATACATTTTATTATTACACATAGACCGGGTGTCACTTGGTTAACAGCTTGCAGACTGCGGGCCAGTGATGCAGCAAAGTAAAAATATAGTTTTGCCAACTATCATATGACGTCACTAATCATCATATCCACAAACCAAGTGACGCACGTATGCGAAAGACATCCTTGTTGACCGCTGCAGAGAATTCAGAACCATAAAATAGAATGTTATGAAGATATAGGCTTTCTACGAGGGTCGTCTCAAAAGTAAGTTACACCTATTTCCAAAATAAATAAAAAAAGCCAAATTTGATTTGAAAAGGGTATATTTTAAAAGATACATACATAGACTATTTTTCTACGCAATCGCCATCTTTTTAAAGGCATTTTTGATAACGTGGCAACAGTTTTTTTTAGTCCAGCATCATACCACTCTGCCGCCATTTTGGTTAGCCATTGTTCCACCTCCCGTTTCAGTTCGTCTTCGTTTTCAAAGCGCTTCCCGCCTAAATGCCGCTTCAACTCCGGGAAGAGATGAAATTCACTCGGCGCCAAGTCAGGAGAGTAAGGTGGATGGCCGAAAACATCCCATCGGAAGGATTCCAGAAGGTCTTGTGTTTGTGTTCAGCATCAACCCTTTGCTCCTTATGCCTTTCTGAAAGAAGGCGTGGCACCCATCTTGCACAGCCTTTTGACAAACTGAGATCGTCCGAAATGATTCTGTGAAGCGACGCACGACTAATTTCAACATTTGGAGGAAGCTGTGTAATGATTTCATCCAATGTCAAGCACCGGTCGGTGTCAATGACCTTGCGGACATCTTCAACAACAGTCAAAGCGCGGGAAGTGGACGGGCGGCCACTTCGTTGTTCATCGTGTAACGATTTTCGTCCATCAATAAACGATTGACGCCAGCGGGAAACCATTGGCCTAGACATCACATTTTCACCATAAACACTGCACAATTCTCGATGAATTTCACATGCATTTTTATTCTTTGCAGTCAAAAATCTAATTACTGCACGGATTTCACAATCGGCGGTGGGAACAAGTGGTGTCTCCATGATTGCCAAAGCGATACTGGAGGGGTGAGTGCCGTAGGCGGCCGCGACGTTTACAGTGTTGCCACTACATCCAGACGAAAATTCCCCGCGACTCCCAGCTTTCTAGCACTCGACGCTGTGATTTCAAACAAATGTGTAACTTACTTTTGAGACGACCCTCGTAATAACCTTCTTTTCATTAAACTTATTTATTGTTTTCAAACTAATGTCATTGACACCAGAATTAATATTTTACTTGGTCATAAAATGCTTCAATCAAAATTATTAAACTATAAGAAACTTGGAGAACAACCACACTTTTTTAGTGTCAGTAAAATGCAGGTAATCAACCCAACTTTACTCTAAAATATGTTTTAAACTTTTTTTTCTTACTGCAAAATTTTGTTCAAACTAAATAAAAAGTTTTTTTGTTTCAGGTTTTGATCCTACTACGAAGACTGCACAACTGCTTGTAAATAGCTGTACATAGGATACTACTTCTATTTCACAGTCAAGTATCATAAGTTAACAATTCCTCCTAAGGTAGAAATGATCTGAGGCAGTACAGTATTCTGTAGCATTACCGAATGTGATAGTCATGTTCTGAATACTTATTTTAGTGTAAAACTTAAGTGTTAATTGATTTGTTAAGTTTAATAGTTTTATTTCTTCATTGTTACTCCAAAAGGTAGGTTAGTACTTAGCTTTCAACTTCAACCATAGAATTGTCATAATTTGGAAAGTGCTAATCAAAATCTTTGAAAATGCATAGTTTTAGTTTTTAAACTTTACGATCCCTCTTACCTAAATAAGAGTTCAATTTTAAAATAAAAATTATTCACAAATCTGTTTGCGGTACTCACACCCAAATCAAATTAAAGCTTCTATGAGTCAAAGTAAGATGTATTAAGTGTTAATTTAACTATAGATGTTATTGCTAATGAAAATTATTTAATAAGATTCCAATAAGTGTTCACTGTAAACATAGAATCAATAAATAAATGTTAAGTCCTGTTAAAGGTGTTTGATATTTTTTTATCCTGGGATATTTCTTGACTTTAATCTTGAGAAAAGTTAAAAAATACAATACATTACATAAGATTTTTTGTCATTTTTATCACCGGAAAACTTATGGCAACAGTACGGTATATAATTTATCACAGTTTCCCGTTTGACATCTACGTTTTGTGAAATGTTTAGAAGGAATTTGGAAAAAAATTAAATTAATAAAAACATATAGACTCATTAAACTACCAGGGCAAATTGAATGTGACTATGATGAAACATGCTATGTAAATAGCAAAAATTGTTTAAAAGAAGGAAGATTTGAATAATAATGAAATAGAGAAAGCCGATATATAATCAAGGGTTTGCATACAAATTTATAAAATATTAACAAACACTATATTTATTTTATAAAAATACCAGGACAAACATAACATCTTGCAAGATATTAAATACAAAAATTGTGATGATATTTTTTGTTCAAATAACATATTGAACACAATCAATAATAACTTTGTAAACATCCCTTCTCACTGAATAAATAACTTTCAACTTAATAAATAAGAATAGGAAATATGTTCTTACAAAAAACTTGAATGACTGAAATGTTTATTAATTAAAATCAAAATTTTAGGAATATACAGTTAACAGTTACAATTGTGTATAATATTATGCAATTGAACCTCATTAAAAAATTGTAAAAATTGTAACCTCATTAAAACTTTTAAAAGGTCAATGTTAACACTCTTTTATTAAAAAGTAAAATTTACCATTCCAGGTTTCAGTTATGTTATAGTTATTTATGTAGGATAATATTTATTCATTTGTGCTTTTTCGCTATTTAAGAGTTGCCATTTAATGGAATCCAACAGTTGTTTCAAATCTCAGTTAGATTCTTAAGAAGCTAAATCTAGAGAATCCAACAACTTTTTTACAATAATAAACAACTATAAAACACAGTGAAAATAATCCTCACAGATATCTACATTTAAGTATCCTAAATCTACTTAATTTTTATACTAAGCTATTGCCATTGGTGCAAAAATACTGATATTTGATTCACACGGCTATGCCGATCCTCTAAAACCTCCTACTAAGAAACTTTGCTTTTATTGAAACATAACTTCTCAATTCTCTTCACTACTGCTCTCGGACAGTCCAGCTTCAGGTTTGATCTGTCTCACGTTCCTCCTCTTCTTCACTTTCCTTTGCTTCTTGAAAATCTCCACTGCTGCCTGCTTCCTCTTCAAAGCTTCCAACCTGTCTTTCTCTCTCTGAGGAATCACTTCTGGTAGTTTCCCATTGACAAAATTCTCGTCAATGTCCAGAGAGCCTCTCCCTCTACCAGCTGTTTCACTCGGCCTCGCCTCTTCACTTTGTCCTCTCCCTCTCCCTCGTCCCCTTCCTCTTCCCCGACCGCCTCTCGGTTGCCTGGGCCGAGGTTGAGTAGGTTCAAAGTCTTCACCGCCTCCTTCAAGTCTATTCACAGCTGACTGAACTCTTCGACTCATCTGCTCTCGGTGCGCCATTATGTTCGGGACAGCTCCGAAAAATGTATGGATGGTCAACTGACTCTGAAAGAAGCAAAGCAAATTTTTGAGTTTAGGGTGAGAATTTCATCATTAGGATTACTTACTTACTTACTGCCCTGGCCATTTGTACCCCAGTCGGTACTTGGCCTCAGCAACACAGCGCCTCCATCCGTCTCTTTCTTCAGCATCCTCCTCTCCAATTCCCAGCCGCCTCATGTTTTGTTGCACCTCATGCACCTCCTTTCATCATTAGGATTAAGGAACTAAATTAGACCAACGAAGTGAGCCACAAACCACTGAGACAAAGATGATCAATGAGTATTGATCAAGTGAGGTGACAGCTTTGTCAATGATTTTCTCAATAAATTAGTACTTTCACTAGATTAATTTATTTGAAGACTTTAAGCACTTTAAGGACAAATGGGTCAAACTCCAAGCCATCAAAAAGTATCTATTAGCGAATTTCCCTAAAGGGAAGTAGCTATTACCGTAGGTGGCACGGTAAGACCTAGACCCGGGACCGATTTACTTTTTCATTTTGATGTCCCCAGAGGCCAAAAACACCATTCATAAATTTTTTATATACGTATATATTAAGGAACGCGGCAGCGTTCCGCCCCGCCAAGTCCCCCAGCGGTACACAGCTGCTGCAGTGTATATATACTTGACGTGACAAAGTGGCTTTTTCACTCGTCTATAGCTCTGAAGAAACAAAAGCTATTAAAATAATTGTTCATCTATTGGATAGGGGCACTCATCCTCAACAAAATAAAAAAAAGAATTTAAAAAACTGTTGTGTTTGAGCCAAGAAAAACTAGTTTGAAAATTCACAAATTTTCCGTGTTCTCCTTCTCCTCCTTCTCCTTCTCCTTGAATGTTGACGGACCTACAGCCCAAACCACTGGCTCAATTTTAATGTTCTTTATGTTGTTTGAAAGCCCTTAACGTGTAGATGTGCCTTTTGAGGGTCTCAAGTCGGTGAGTTGAACCATAAACCCTTGGCAAGCCCTCAAAGTACGATTTTGGCCCATTTAAATAACATGGGATTAAAATCAAAACAAAAGAAGGACCAGCTGCGATTAAATCTCAATTAATTTAAATGTTAGAGAAATTCATAGGAACAGCTGAAAAATTATTTTAAAACTTTCATAAAGTATTTTTTCAGGTATACCGAATGATTTGAACTACTTACTATATAAAATTACTTAGAGCAGTGATATTCCCCGATACTTTCCATTGAAAAATGCAGTGTACCGATGGTACACTGGTACAGCAGTTCGTCATTTTTAACAGTTTAATACTACTTATCAAAACATATGAAACCTAGTAACTTGAAACTTAGTACTAGTACTAAGGTTTGTTTTATGTTTTGATACACTAAAACAAATAAAAGAATCGGGAAAGTCACTTTACGTATGTTAAACCAGCAATTAAAATGTAAATATAGGATTAATTAGTTTTTTAATATTCGTTTTGCCTTATGCTATTTCCAACAAACCTAAACTGTTTGATTACATTTTTACTTCTATAATAAGGGCTCAATTTACACTAGTCTTTAGATATACGGGTTTAATTATCAGAACACTTATGTAACACCAACGCATTTTATGTTGTTCAAGATGAACATTGCTGAATTTACAGCCCCAGACACAGAACCTATATTAATGGATGATGACTAGATTATACAGTTTCAAAGTGTGTGTTTAGTTTAAAATAAACATATTCTTGACAAAATCATAAATAGAAACAACCACCCTGTTGACTATACGTTTAACACATGTTTTCAAAAACTTCCAACGTAGCAATTTTTGTTAAATAGTAATTTTGGTAGGTGTGTCAAAAAGTTTTTAATTGGTTTATAGCAGATAAGACCAAAAAATGTAGAATTTAGTTCTACACAAACAATATTATTGAAATGAAATGAGATGTAGTTGTGCCGTGGTCTATATATTTCACCCAAACTATTTATAACCATTTTTAATTACCAGCTGTAAATAAAAAAAATTTGATGTCTTGTTTATTTTTACAAAAAGAGCAGCATTGTTTATGTTTAGTGAAGAGATCTAGTTCAAGAACATTGAGATGATTGAGAACATTTCTTAGGATCATTTGGTAAGATACCACGTCCATGTTTTAATTGCATTTACTTTCTTTCTAATCTAACATCAGTATGCCTTCTAAAGAAAGACTGGCAAGAAAAAGAAAACAAGAATGGTATTTAGAAAACGCCCCTGCTATAAAAAAAAGAAAAACAGAAGAAGCTAGCATACAATCCACTAATAAGAGTTCTACTTCTAAAGCTTGGTACCTTGAACATGTTAAAGGAGAAAAATCCAAAGCCAGAAAACGTTATCTAGCTAATATTGAAACTGAGAGGTTAAGAAAAAGTGTGCAGTACAGTGCTAATCCTGAACCTCACAGAGCTAGGTTGCGGCAACAATATTCTGCTAATCCTGAGCCACACAAGGCTAGGAAGCGTCAGCAGTATTCTACTGATCCTGAGCCACACAAGACTAGAGTGCGTCAGCAGTATTCTACTGATCCTGAGCCACACAAGGCTAGGAAGCGTCAGCAGTATTCTACTGATCCTGAGCCACACAAGACTAGGAAGCGTCAGCAGTATTCTACTGATCCTGAGCCACACAAGGCTAGAGTGCGTCAGAAATACTCTACTGATCCAGAATATTATAAAGCTAAACAACGTTTAAACTACGGTGCAAAACAAGAAATGAAACAATCTAATCGCAGGAGACGTTACAAAGTACTTTGTGCAAAACACCCTGGCCACTTTCGCTTGCGATATAAACTTAAGGTTTTTCACGAAAGGGTGCGAAAGTGTGCAGCCTATCAAAGCAGACGCTTTTTTTTTAGAAATAGATCTGATGGGAAAAGAAAATCATTACAAAATGCAAAAAGGAAAATTAAAAAAACTGTTGCAGCTTCACATATTTTCTTGGGGAAAATAAATTGTGAGAAAATAGCCAGACTTATAGCAAAGAAAATACTTGAGCAAGGTTATACCAAAAGGTTGCTAAGGGCTAAAGAGCTCTTGAAATGGGTGTTGCATGCTTATAAAAATTACAAAAACAATTTCCTTAAGCTATTTGTTAGCCTGCAAAATCGTGCTAAAGAGTCTCTTGCTAAGCTATCTGCAACAAGCACGTTTGAAGACAATGTTGAGGCGTTGTGTGGGCACAGTCTTCATGTTTCCACGTCGGAGCCTTATTTGTGGGAGTTTACGTATAGAGTGTTTCCTGGTAAACAAATAACTGTTGGTAATGAGCCCAGCACAGCTCATAGTTCTCCAAAGAAACAGTGGAAATGCAACTCAGATATGTGCTTCATTGAGCCTGACCACTTAGAGCAACTTAAATCTCTTTACAATGAAATAGTTGCCAGCTCTCTCACTAAAGGTTCTAAGCTTATTGTCAGCATGGGAGAGCACTCATGTCAAAGTGGTGTATCATCTCGTGTAGGTGTTCATCCTCACTCTTTGGACTGTTACTCAGGAGCATGTGTTTCGAAACTTCCTTTTCTGAGAACAATCTATCCTCACTTTCCTGCAATTCGTAGTCTTGTCTCCAAAATTTACCGACTGTTGAAAATAACTAAGAAGATTATGCTAATTAAAAATGGTATTCTTAACGTGCAGGTGAACGTGTTGTTTTCGATAGAAAGGGAATTTAAAGAGCAAACAAAAGCCTTTCTTACAGATGACACAAGTGAAAGCAAGGTCCCTGAATCTGAGTCTCAGTTGTTCGAAAAATATCAAAAAGCATTTGAGGCATTGGAGAAGCGTTCTTCTGAAACCCCAGTGTTTCCCTGTGTCTCATGCGATAAGTTGTTTAGTAAGCAGCAAGTAAGCCTTTTGAAAAACCTAAAAAATCAAATTGTAGGACACATATGGAAAAGAATAAAAGACATAAAGAAAGAAGAGTGCAAAACAGGATGGATTTGTCGGGGCTGCCTCGAAAAACTAAGGAAAGGTCAGATGCCTCCTACTTGCATTCTTAACGATCTCTATGTTTGTGCGCAGCCGAAAGAGCTAACTTGCCTTAACAGTTATGAAAAAGTTTTAATTCAGAGAGCCAAAGCATTTCAGGTTGTTACAAAAATGAACACAGTTGGGAAAAGAACAAGTCGAGCTCAGCAACAAATTTCTAAAGTCGTTGGAAGAAGTTTTCATTTGCCACTACCCCTTCAAGAAACCCTGCAAAAATTGCCCAAACCAAGTGACCCTCTGAATCCAAACCACGAGCTGTACGTTTTGGTCAGAGGGGTACCGACCAAAGCAAAGAAAGTTTGGCAAATGTTGGTTAGTGTGGATAAGGTACACGCAGCCTTAATTTTCTTAAAGAAAAACAACGCTCATTATGGTAGCATCGTACTACCTACAGATCCAGAAGGACTCTTCAACCTTAATGATGACACAAATTTGTTTCAATCTACCCATCAAAACGAACTGCCACCTCAGGAAATACTACATAGACGTGCTATATTAACTCAGGTAACTCACGAGGAATGGGATTCAGAAGAGTCTCACTATACAATCCACGCTCTTCATGAGTCAAAATCTTATAGTGATGACACCGAGCTCTATAAGATGCTGAAAGTGAATGAACCTCCGATTAGTCATGAAAACAAAGAGATTGACGTGCTTTGTTTCCCTGATTTGTATCCCGAAGGTAAATTTGGCCAGTTTCATTCCAGAGAAACTAAACTCTCTTCTGCTGAATTTATCAAATGTCGGTTGCTTTCAAAGCATTCTCAGTTCAGACTGAATCAGCAGTACCTTTTTTATTTGCTGCACGATGCAAACCTTCGGCAGTTAAGACAAGGAGTATTCCACAAGCTCAACGTCACTGGATTCAGTGGCTCTCTTAGTGCTAGAGACTGTTTGAACAACCTTGCATCGGGAGAATTAGAGGGGAACCTGACATCAGTATTCTCCAAACTCAGGAACACTAGCCAGTACTGGATACAGCCTAGAAATGATGTCAATTGCATGGCTCAGCATTATGGACCAGCTACATGGTTTTTAACCATAAGCCCAAGCGATTGGAACTGGGATGACATGGCATTGTTCATTAGGGAAGTTAACCGGAGTGTTCCAGGCGCAGAAAAAAAACAAACTAGTGAACTTGTGGCTATGGATCCTATCAGTGCGTCACGGTTTATCCATATAAAGTTCAAGGCAATGTTGGATTTTATTGTCTCTGATGCTGCTCCTTTAGGAAAAGTAAGTCACTACTTCTACAGGCGAGAATACCAAAGCAGAGGTCTCCAACATTTCCATCTTCTTCTGTGGGTAGAAAATGCTCCTGTAATGGGGACGTCCAGCAACGCAGAAGTAGCCGACTTTATCCTTAAGTACATTACTTGCAAGGTTCCAAATGCATCCGTTTCACCTACTCTCAACAACAGAGTTACAAGTTACCAAATGCATCACCACAACTCGTACTGTATGCGGACAAAGAAAACCAAAACCGGGTTTCGTAAGGCTTGTCGTTTCGGGTTCCCCCGGCCAATCACAGGGAATCTTGTTCTGCGTGACGTTGTCGAGTCTGTAGCTGGCAGAAAAGCTCTCAAGTCTAAGTCACGTCTTTATGACCTACCCAGAACACCAAGCGAGAGCTTTGTCAATGACTACAACCCGGCCGTGTTGCTAGCTTGGAATGGAAACGTGGACATCCAGTATGTAGGCGAAAGCACTTCTATCCTACATTGGTATGTCACAAAGTACACTACCAAAAGTGAACAAAGTCATGCTGGCCAAGTTTTTACAGAGATTAATTCTACAAAATCATTAGCTAGTAGACTGTTTAACGTTGGCCTTAGAGCTTTAAACAACCGTGAGTGTGGTTCTTTAGAAGCTAGTGACACACTGTTGGGCATTCCATTGTACGGCACGGACCCGGAGACAACAATAAGATGGTTGGATGTAGGCATGACCAGACGCAAAAGACTACAAAAAATCGACAAGATACGAAGTATGGACCCAAGTTCAACGAACATATTCTACGAGTCGTGGGTTGATGACCACTACCCAACTAGACCAGACGAACTAGAAGATATGAACTTATACGACTTTGTGAGATGGTACGATATAGCTGCTCAACCACCTAAAGGCGACCGTGAAGTGCATAAGTTGAATTCAGGCAAATTCCTCACTAAAAGAGTCAGACCATGCTTACTGAATCACTATAAGTACAGCCCCACTCAGGATCCTGAAAAATACTACCATGCATTACTTCTTATGTTTCTTTGTTGGAGATCTACTGATGAGCTGAAAGAGTCTCATGAAACATACACAGATGCTTTTATGGCCAAGCGGACACTTCTCACTCAAGCCTTCAACTATGACAAACGTTTAAAAGACATTATTGCGGCATCGGAGAATGCAAGAGACAAAATTCAAAACCGAGTTGAAGAGATCAATGCAGAAGAAGGAGAGGTTGCTGATCCATCCAATATAGCCTTTCAGCCCTTTAATGAACCTGTCCCCGCATCCCAGCCTGTCAGGGACAGCAATTGGTCGCCGAATGACGAGCCGTTTGAGAAAAAATACCAAAAACTCAATGACGACCAAAAGAGAGTGTTTGATTATGTCAAACGAGTTGTTGCAAACTCTGATGGGACAGATAAATTTCTCAGACATTTTGTAAGTGGTGTGGGAGGTACTGGTAAGAGTTTTCTCATAAAAACTATCAGCTCTTGGACTAAAAAATGTCTTCAAGCCTCTACATCAATATCAGCTCCCACAGGACTAAGTGCTTACAACATCAATGGTTCTACGATCTACAAAGTGTTTCAGCTGCCAGTTGAGCATGGAAAAACTCCAAAGTACAAAGCTCTTACTGATGATGTTTTAAAAATGTTGAGATCCAACCTGAAAGATGTGGTGCTCTTCATAATAGACGAAGTGTCCATGGTCTCCAATCTAACATTGATGTACATAAATCTCAGATTGTGTGAAATATTCAACACCTCAGACCAAAGTAACGGCTGGTTTGGTAAAAAACATATACTGCTCTTTGGAGACCTTTTACAACTTCCACCAGTACACGAAGACTCCCCATTCATTGAACTTGACAGTAGCAAACTTAGTTCTTTTGTTGGCTCTCTGTCTTGTGTTAACATCTGGTCTGAACAGTTCTCTTATGATGAACTTACTACAAACATGCGACAAGCTCAAGATTCTAAGTTTGCTGATGTGTTAAGCAAAGTCAGAGTAGGCAATATGACCGTTGAGGACATCCGTCTAATTGAAAGCAAGAAAATACATCTTAATGGAAAAACTGCTTGTGAAAACCTTTCTCTATTAGGAGATTACTTGTCTGCTTTACCCAACAATTCTGTGTGTCTTTGTTCAACTGGTTACCAATGCTCCATAATAAATGATGAAATGGTCAATAGAATAAGTGGTCCTGTCGTTAACTTGGTTGCAAAAGACTCAGTTGACTGTCTACCTCGTCAACAAAACAAAGTTAAAAAGATACTGTCCTCTTACAACTCTGACTGCAGCAGAACGGCTGGTATGGAGAAAATTATTCCTATTAAGGTTGGTGCTAAAGTTATGTTGCTTAGAAACATTGACGTCACTGTGGGGCTAGTTAACTCCGCCATTGGAACAGTAACGGGGTTGAGGTTTAATACAGACAATTCTGATGACGTAGACTCAGTGACAATTAACTTTGATTGTGGCATTACCCATCACCTACAGCGAGTAAACGTCAAGTTTCAAGTTATGGATAACGCATTTGTGTATCGAGAGCAATTCCCGATATCGATGTCCTACGCGGTTACAATTCACAAATGCCAGGGCCTCAGCTTAAATAGCGTAATAATTGATATTGGGGAGTCCATATTTACATGTGGCCAATCATATGTTGCCTTGTCACGAGTGACTTCATTAGAAGGGCTTCATCTTATTAACTTTAACCCAAGAGATGTGAAGCCTCAGAAATCCGCCATTCTCGAATACAACAGACTAAGGCAGAAGTACAGGTCTGACCTTCCACTTTACAACACAAGTTGTGACTCCTCTTCGGCTCCTTATGTGAGAGACAGGAAGTGGTGCCAGACCAAAAATGTCGAAAAAGTGCAGGATGAGAGTACAAAACCGGTACCCTCTGCAAAGACTACCGGAAGATCGAGAGTTCAGTCAACTTTAGCATTAAGAGGGTTTGAGAACAATGATCGTGTGTCTTGTTATGCGAATGTTGCAGTTCAGATACTGTATTCTGTTCCGTACATCAGAGAGATAATAAAGAACTCTGAACTAATTTGTCCTGAGTTAAAACAACATCTTCATGATTACGAAGTTTCTCCCTCGGAGGTTGTTTTAGATACAGTGGTTATAAGAAATCTCCCTAACAACAATACATATACCCTGACAGAGCAGCAAGACTGTGCTTTGTTCTTGCTGGACTTATTGGAGACAAACAAGGGCATTATAGAAGCCATCTCATACAGCACGGTGAAAACCACAAAATGCCAGCACTGTCATTACACATTCACAGGGCAAGAAGAGACAGACAATATAATCAGAATCCCCGTGGTGGCTGGTAAGGTAACGCTAAAAAATCTTTTAAGCCTTACGATAAACAACTGGGAGCCCTTGTTAGATTATGTGTGCAGTAATGATGAATGCGGCCAACGAGGATCGAGCCTGGGCAAGGTACACGTTACAAAGTCAAACCGCTGTGTTATCTTACAATTTTTAATCTTTGACAACAACCTACAAAAGATAACCGCAACAAACATAGTAGGAGTCCCAAGTGCTCAAGTGACTATAGGTAATAAAACATATAGACCTACAGCAGCAATTTTTCATCACGGAGATGCAATATCACGAGGGCATTACACTTGTACCATAAAGACATCTTCAGGTTGGACAACAGCCAATGATGAACAAATATCAAATCAAAGATGGCCCATTGGTTCAAAGAATTTGTACATGCTGTTATTAACAGAACAGTAGAAGCAGCAGTTATTACTTTGTTACAACAGTAAAAGATATCGAACATATTCTACGAGTCGTGGGTTGATGACCACTACCTAACTAGACCAGACGAACTAGAAGATATGAACTTATACGACTTTGTGAGATGGTACGATATAGCTGCTCAACCACCTAAAGGCGACCGTGAAGTGCATAAGTTGAATTCAGGCAAATTCCTCACTAAAAGAGTCAGACCATGCTTACTGAATCACTATAAGTACAGCCCCACTCAGGATCCTGAAAAATACTACCATGCATTACTTCTTATGTTTCTTTGTTGGAGATCTACTGATGAGCTGAAAGAGTCTCATGAAACATACACAGATGCTTTTATGGCCAAGCGGACACTTCTCACTCAAGCCTTCAACTATGACAAACGTTTAAAAGACATTATTGCGGCATCGGAGAATGCAAGAGACAAAATTCAAAACCGAGTTGAAGAGATCAATGCAGAAGAAGGAGAGGTTGCTGATCCATCCAATATAGCCTTTCAGCCCTTTAATGAACCTGTCCCCGCATCCCAGCCTGTCAGGGACAGCAATTGGTCGCCGAATGACGAGCCGTTTGAGAAAAAATACCAAAAACTCAATGACGACCAAAAGAGAGTGTTTGATTATGTCAAACGAGTTGTTGCAAACTCTGATGGGACAGATAAATTTCTCAGACATTTTGTAAGTGGTGTGGGAGGTACTGGTAAGAGTTTTCTCATAAAAACTATCAGCTCTTGGACTAAAAAATGTCTTCAAGCCTCTACATCAATATCAGCTCCCACAGGACTAAGTGCTTACAACATCAATGGTTCTACGATCTACAAAGTGTTTCAGCTGCCAGTTGAGCATGGAAAAACTCCAAAGTACAAAGCTCTTACTGATGATGTTTTAAAAATGTTGAGATCCAACCTGAAAGATGTGGTGCTCTTCATAATAGACGAAGTGTCCATGGTCTCCAATCTAACATTGATGTACATAAATCTCAGATTGTGTGAAATATTCAACACCTCAGACCAAAGTAACGGCTGGTTTGGTAAAAAACATATACTGCTCTTTGGAGACCTTTTACAACTTCCACCAGTACACGAAGACTCCCCATTCATTGAACTTGACAGTAGCAAACTTAGTTCTTTTGTTGGCTCTCTGTCTTGTGTTAACATCTGGTCTGAACAGTTCTCTTATGATGAACTTACTACAAACATGCGACAAGCTCAAGATTCTAAGTTTGCTGATGTGTTAAGCAAAGTCAGAGTAGGCAATATGACCGTTGAGGACATCCGTCTAATTGAAAGCAAGAAAATACATCTTAATGGAAAAACTGCTTGTGAAAACCTTTCTCTATTAGGAGATTACTTGTCTGCTTTACCCAACAATTCTGTGTGTCTTTGTTCAACTGGTTACCAATGCTCCATAATAAATGATGAAATGGTCAATAGAATAAGTGGTCCTGTCGTTAACTTGGTTGCAAAAGACTCAGTTGACTGTCTACCTCGTCAACAAAACAAAGTTAAAAAGATACTGTCCTCTTACAACTCTGACTGCAGCAGAACGGCTGGTATGGAGAAAATTATTCCTATTAAGGTTGGTGCTAAAGTTATGTTGCTTAGAAACATTGACGTCACTGTGGGGCTAGTTAACTCCGCCATTGGAACAGTAACGGGGTTGAGGTTTAATACAGACAATTCTGATGACGTAGACTCAGTGACAATTAACTTTGATTGTGGCATTACCCATCACCTACAGCGAGTAAACGTCAAGTTTCAAGTTATGGATAACGCATTTGTGTATCGAGAGCAATTCCCGATATCGATGTCCTACGCGGTTACAATTCACAAATGCCAGGGCCTCAGCTTAAATAGCGTAATAATTGATATTGGGGAGTCCATATTTACATGTGGCCAATCATATGTTGCCTTGTCACGAGTGACTTCATTAGAAGGGCTTCATCTTATTAACTTTAACCCAAGAGATGTGAAGCCTCAGAAATCCGCCATTCTCGAATACAACAGACTAAGGCAGAAGTACAGGTCTGACCTTCCACTTTACAACACAAGTTGTGACTCCTCTTCGGCTCCTTATGTGAGAGACAGGAAGTGGTGCCAGACCAAAAATGTCGAAAAAGTGCAGGATGAGAGTACAAAACCGGTACCCTCTGCAAAGACTACCGGAAGATCGAGAGTTCAGTCAACTTTGCATTAAGAGGGTTTGAGAACAATGATCGTGTGTCTTGTTATGCGAATGTTGCAGTTCAGATACTGTATTCTGTTCCGTACATCAGAGAGATAATAAAGAACTCTGAACTAATTTGTCCTGAGTTAAAACACATCTTCATGATTACGAAGTTTCTCCCTCGGAGGTTGTTTAGATACAGTGGTTATAAGAAATCTCCCTAACAACAATACATATACCCTGACAGAGCAGCAAGACTGTGCTTTGTTCTTGCTGGACTTATTGGAGACAAACAAGGGCATTATAGAAGCCATCTCATACAGCACGGTGAAAACCACAAAATGCCAGCACTGTCATTACACATTCACAGGGCAAGAAGAGACAGACAATATAATCAGAATCCCCGTGGTGGCTGGTAAGGTAACGCTAAAAAATCTTTTAGCCTTACGATAAACAACTGGGAGCCCTTGTTAGATTATGTGTGCAGTAATGATGAATGCGGCCAACGAGGATCGAGCCTGGGCAAGGTACACGTTACAAAGTCAAACCGCTGTGTTATCTTACAATTTTTAATCTTTGACAACAACCCTACAAAAGATAACCGCAACAAACATAGTAGGAGTCCCAAGTGCTCAAGTGACTATAGGTAATAAAACATATAGACCTACAGCAGCAATTTTTCATCACGGAGATGCAATATCACGAGGGCATTACACTTGTACCATAAAGACATCTTCAGGTTGGACAACAGCCAATGATGAACAAATATCAAATCAAAGATGGCCCATTGGTTCAAAGAATTTGTACATGCTGTTATTAACAGAACAGTAGAAGCAGCAGTTATTACTTTGTTACAACAGTAAAAGATATCGAACATATTCTACGAGTCGTGGGTTGATGACCACTACCTAACTAGACCAGGACGAACTAGAAGATATGAACTTATACGACTTTGTGAGATGGTACGATATAGCTGCTCAACCACCTAAAGGCGACCGTGAAGTGCATAAGTTGAATTCAGGCAAATTCCTCACTAAAAGAGTCAGACCATGCTTACTGAATCACTATAAGTACAGCCCCACTCAGGATCCTGAAAAATACTACCATGCATTACTTCTTATGTTTCTTTGTTGGAGATCTACTGATGAGCTGAAAGAGTCTCATGAAACATACACAGATGCTTTTATGGCCAAGCGGACACTTCTCACTCAAGCCTTCAACTATGACAAACGTTTAAAAGACATTATTGCGGCATCGGAGAATGCAAGAGACAAAATTCAAAACCGAGTTGAAGAGATCAATGCAGAAGAAGGAGAGGTTGCTGATCCATCCAATATAGCCTTTCAGCCCTTTAATGAACTGTCCCCGCATCCCAGCCTGTCAGGGACAGCAATTGGTCGCCGAATGACGAGCCGTTTGAGAAAAAATATACCAAAAACTCAATGACGACCAAAAGAGAGTGTTTGATTATGTCAAACGAGTTGTTGCAAACTCTGATGGGACAGATAAATTTCTCAGACATTTTGTAAGTGGTGTGGGAGGTACTGGTAAGAGTTTTTCTCATAAAACTATCAGCTCTTGGACTAAAAAATGTCTTCAAGCCTCTACATCAATATCAGCTCCCACAGGACTAAGTGCTTACAACATCAATGGTTCTACGATCTACAAAGTGTTTCAGCTGCCAGTTGAGCATGGAAAAAACTCCAAAGTACAAAGCTCTTACTGATGATGTTTTAAAAATGTTGAGATCCAACCTGAAAGATGTGGTGCTCTTCATAATAGACGAAGTGTCCATGGTCTCCAATCTAACATTGATGTACATAAATCTCAGATTGTGTGAAATATTCAACACCTCAGACCAAAGTAACGGCTGGTTTGGTAAAAAACATATACTGCTCTTTGGAGACCTTTTACAACTTCCACCAGTACACGAAGACTCCCCATTCATTGAACTTGACAGTAGCAAACTTAGTTCTTTTGTTGGCTCTCTGTCTTGTGTTAACATCTGGTCTGAACAGTTCTCTTATGATGAACTTACTACAAACATGCGACAAGCTCAAGATTCTAAGTTTGCTGATGTGTTAAGCAAAGTCAGAGTAGGCAATATGACCGTTGAGGACATCCGTCTAATTGAAAGCAAGAAATACATCTTAATGGAAAACTGCTTGTGAAAACCTTTCTCTATTAGGAGATTACTTGTCTGCTTTACCCAACAATTCTGTGTGTCTTTGTTCAACTGGTTACCAATGCTCCATAATAAATGATGAAATGGTCAATAGAATAAGTGGTCCTGTTGCAACATTTGCAACAGTCCTTGTTTGTAAGTGGTCCTTGTTGCAACTTGGTTGCAAAGACTCAGTTGACTGTCTACCTCGTCAACAAAACAAAGTTAAAAAGATACTGTCCTCTTACAACTCTGACTGCAGCAGAACGGCTGGTATGGAGAAAATTATTCCTATTAAGGTTGGTGCTAAAGTTATGTTGCTTAGAAACATTGACGTCACTGTGGGGCTAGTTAACTCCGCCATTGGAACAGTAACGGGGTTGAGGTTTAATACAGACAATTCTGATGACGTAGACTCAGTGACAATTAACTTTGATTGTGGCATTACCCATCACCTACAGCGAGTAAACGTCAAGTTTCAAGTTATGGATAACGCATTTGTGTATCGAGAGCAATTCCCGATATCGATGTCCTACGCGGTTACAATTCACAAATGCCAGGGCCTCAGCTTAAATAGCGTAAT